>NW_024609730.1:0-7500 GCF_018296145.1 Oncorhynchus tshawytscha
ATAGTATATCATCATGTTGTACTGTATATAGTTTATCACAATGTTGTACTGTATATAGTATATATCCATGTTGTACTATATACAGTATATCATCACTTTGTCCTGTGTATAGTGTTTTTATCATGTTGTGGATGTGCTTTGTCCTATATCTTGTAGGGTAGATAGTTTATTTTATTTTTAATGTCCATATACTTAGTTAGCTGAAATAACAAAATATTAGTCTATGTGAGTGAGAGTGTTCATTTGAGGAGTGAGAGAGAGAGAGCAAAGAGAGAGAGAGAGAGAGAGAAAGAGTTAGAGAGATAGAACGTTATGAGAGAGTTGAGGCAGTGATGAAATATAGCTTTTTAATCCATTTTTGAATGTTGCCATGTTATTTAACCTCCTCCAGGATACCTCCAGCTGTTCACTCTCTCTCTCTCTCTCTCTCTCTCTCTTTATCTATCCATAGCTCTCACTCTCTTTCTTTCTCTGCCCAAGAAGTCTTGCACTAATCCACTCGGCGCTAGTTGACTGACAAACTTAATTAGCTGGAGCAGAGAGGATCCGTGGGGAAAGAATATAGAAAAAAGACAGGTGTATTCTCTGTGTTAAGAACACGTGGGGAGTGGGGGATAGAGAGAGGAGAGGAGGGGGGAGCGGATGAAAGAGGAGAGAGGGGAGAGGAGAGGGGGAGCGGATGAAAGAGGAGAGAGAAGAAGAAATGGAGAGAGGTGAGAGAGAAACAGAGCAAAAGAGAGAGTAAGGTGAAGGCAAGAGAGAAAGGTGGAGTGAGAAAGAGAGAGAGAGAACTCATCACCCCAATACACAAAAGTGGAGACAAATTTGACTCCAACAACTTAAATGGGACATGTGTCAAAAGCAACCTTGGGAAAATCCTACGCATTATTATTAACAGAAGACTTTCCTCAGTGAAAACAATGTCAAATTGGCTTCTTACCAAATTACCGTACGACAGACCACGTATTCACCCTGCACACCCTAATTGACAAACAAACAAAGCAAAACAGGCAAACTCTTCTCATGCTTTGTTGAGTTCAAAAAAACTTTTGCTATACAAATTGATGGAAAGCAGTGTTGGGGGAAAAACGTATGACATTATAAAATCTATGGACACAAACATTTGCAAAAAACGCATTTCTCACCATCCAATAATCCACAAAATTGGACAAACACCAAATCGAGACTGCATACAGAATTCAGAAAATAGCCGTTAAATTCTCCAACCATCTAAAAGGAAGTGATTCCCAAACCTTCCATAACAAAGCCATCACCTACAGAGAGAAGGAGAGGAGTTCCCAAAGCAAGCTGGTGCTGGGGCTCTGTTCACAAACACAAACACACCCCAAGGAGCCCGAGGACAGCAACACAATTAAACCCAACCAAATCATGAGAAAACAGAAAGATCATTTCTTGACACAATGGATTTTTTTTTACAAAAGAACAGAGCACACTAGAATGCTATTTGCACCTAAACAGAGAATACCTGACCACCGTGACTGACCCAAACTTAAGGAAAGCTTTGACTATAGTGGTTCCTCCTTTAAGAGTTGGGAGCTGACACCGCGGGACTTAGAGGTACCCAGGGTCATGGCTTCATTGCTCCAGAACACTGCAAGAGCACTCATTATGCATTTGGGTTCAAAGGTTTTTATATGGCCAATCATATCGAGTGGTTTACGAATTTGACGCGAGCCTTCAATCGCTGCTGACTTTCTTCAGCAAAGATGGCTGACAAAATATTACGGTGGAAGCAAGTGTAAGTAATTATAACGTCATAATGAGTCAAACAAAAAATATACAATTGAAGGGAATATGTTAGTTAATGTGGAGACAAACAATTGTGCATATTTTTTTGTCATGAATTTATTTACGAAAATCGCTATTTAGCAAGTTGGCTGACTAGCTAAGATTAGCCAGCTAGCTGTTCAATGTTTTAGGGACTCATGAGAAAACCAGCAAACCAGGCTGTTGTCTTGTGAAACAGTGGATGTAAAGAATCTAGCTAGCTGAAGCGTTTACTGCAAATTGAATGTACAATTGTGTAAGCTTGCCTTGCTTATATTTGCCTTGCAATGCAGCTGAAGTAAAATAGCTAGCTCACTATTTACTTGCTTATTGTGTGTGGAGGATAAAAATAACTGTATGCCTATGGATGTGTAGCTAGCTACAGTATGTAGCCTATCTCACCTTTCTTTAACCAGGCAAGCTAGTTGAGAACATGTTATCATTTACAACTGCTGCCTGGCCAAGATAAAGCAAAGCAGTGGGACACAATCAACAACACAGAGTTACACATGGAATAAACAAGCGTACCGTCAATAACACAATAGAAAATGAAGAAAGTCTATATACAGTGTGTGCAAATGGCGTGAGTAGGTAAGACAATAAATAGGCCATAGTAGCAAAGTAATTACAATTTAGCAAATTAGTGATAGTGATAGATGAGCAGATGATGATGTGCAAGTAGAAACACTGGTGTGCAAAAGAGCAGAAAAGTAAATAAAAACAATATGGGGATGATGTAGGTAGTTGGGTGGGCTATTTACTGGTGGGCTATGTACAGCTGCAGTGATCGGTTAGCTGCTCAGATAGATGATGTTTAAAGTTAGTGAGGGAAATATAAGTCTCCATCCAGCTTCAGTGATTTTTACAGGTCGTTCCAGTCATTGGCCTTAGAGAACTGGAAGGAAAGGCGGCCAAAGGAGGTGTTGGCTTTGGGGATGACCAGGTAGATATACCTGCTGGAGCACGTGCTACGGGTGGGTGTTTTTATCATGACCAGTGAGCCGAGATAATGCGGAGCTTTACCTAGCATAGACTTATAGATGACCTGGAGCCAGTAGGTTTGGTGAAAAATATGTAGTGAGGGCCAGATGACTAGAGCATACAGGTCGCAGTGGTGGGTGGTATAAGGGGCTTTGGTGACAAAACGGATGGCACTGTGATAGACTGCATCCAGTTGCTGAGTAGAGTATTTGAAGCTATTTTGTAGATGACATTGCCGAAGTTGAGAATCTGTAGGATAGTCAGTTTTACGAGGGTATGTTTGGTGGCGTGAGTGAAGGAGGCTGTGTTGAGAAATAATAAGCTGATTCAAGATTTAATTTTGGATTGGAGATGCTTAATGTGAGTCTGGAAGGAGAGTTTACAGTCTAACCAGACACCCAGGTATTTGTAGTTGTCCACATATTCTAAGTCAGAACCGTCCAGAGTAGAGATGCTGGACGGACGGGCAGGTGCGCGCAGCGATCTTTTATCGATGGCAGTTATGATATCGTCTAGTTCCTTGAGCGTGACTGAGGTGCACCCGTGACCGGCTCGGAGACCCGGATTGCACAGCGGAGAAGGTACGGTGGGATACGAAAAGGTCAATGATCTGTCTATTAACTTGGCTTTCAAAGACACATTGTAGCCTGAACATTGAATATATTCACTGATCATGTAACTCTTCCCTGGCAAGAAAAGGTGCGGTTCAGGTATGAATCTCTGTGAGACACGACAGGTGTAGCATTTCAATGAGATACTTACATTCAACCAGTGGAGAATGTGTACCGCTTTATTGAAAGTTCATTATCCAGGTGTTATAAATACATAATACAATCATTACAAATGTTCTAATTGTAATATTATATTATAAATCTAAGATCAATCTGTACTTCAATGACCATATGCATTATAAAAAGAGGAAGAATGAGGAGGTGGGGAGAGAGGTGTAGAAGTCAGAAAAGGAAAGAGGTAAAACAGAGGAACATGGAAGACAGCATATGATTAATGAATTACAGTGTTACACTAATATTCTCTCAGTTCATCACAATTACATAGTGTCTCCAGCAGTGTCTCCTAACCAGCCTTGGGCTCCCAATCGGCCCGAAGTTTGTATTAAGAGCGGGTGAGGTGGCGATGACGGGACTGGCTTCCTCTCTCACATCAAAACATACCTGCAGACGAGAGACAGATGGATAGAGAGAGAGCATCATTAAAGGGTGATTATTCCAACTCTCTGTGAAATGCTGCAGAACTGCCCGCAGATGAGGTAGGAACACATATCCCACACAGAAGAGGTGGATAGAATTCGACAGGTCAAGGTAGCCTTCTTCCTCCAAACTGTGCAGCAAGTTGTAGTACTGACATGTCACAGCACTCTAAAGATCTCTCCATAAGCGTTCCACTCTAACAGAGAGAAAGAAAAGGTTTTGTGTGTGTGTGTGGGGGGGGGGCTAATCTCTGTGGTCCTGTGGTCGTCCTCCGTGAATAGTGAACACTGAGGTGGGTCCGAGATTATAGAAATGCAAGTTGTGAGTGCCTCTGTGAGTGGTTACTGTATGTGACACAGACACCTATCTGAGTGTACCTGAACATTTAAATATTGGGGGCTATGCGTCTCACCACTTGGTTATTGCAAGGCTAACCCCCAGGGTGGCTGACAATTAGATAACGTGCAGTATGATGCAACTTTTAAAGGAGGAACCACCGTATGTACAGACTCTGTGGTCATAGCCTTGCATTGAGAATGGCCGCCTGAGGCAGACCTGGCTCTCAAGAGAATTGTCACGTCCGTCGTAAGGAGGAGACCAAGGTGCAGCGTCGTAAGCGTACATTCTTAATTTATTAAATGAATGAACACTGAAACAAACTAACAAAATAACAAACAACCACATGACCCGTGTAGCTATACACATGAGCGCTAACAGGCAACTACACATAGACAAGAACCCACAAAACCAAAAGGGAAAATGGCAACCTAAATATGATAAACAGCTGCCTCTGATTGGGAACCAATTCAGGCCACCATAGACATACATATACCTAGACTTCCCAAAACCCCTAGACATACATACAATTCAAAACCAGCATACCCTCCCTCGTCACACCCTGATCTAACCAAGATATAAAGAAAACCGAGATATCTAACGTCAGAGCGTGACAAGAATACAGGCTATGAGCACACTGCCCACGAAATGAGGTGGAAACTGAGCTGCACTTCCTAACCTCCTGCCGAATGTATGACCATAATTGAGACACATATTTCCCTCAGATTACACAAACTCACAAGAAATTCAAAAACAAATCCAATTTTTAAAAACTCCCCTATCTATTGGGTGAAATACCACAATGTACAAACACAGCAGCAATATTCGTGACCTGTTGCCACAAGAAAAGGGCAACCAGTGAAGAACAAACACCATTTGTACTTGAACTATTACGACATCGTTACGACACTTTATATAGACATAATATGACATTTGAATATTTTACATTTTATATTTTGGGGAACTTTTGTGAGGGTAATGTTTATTGTTCAATTTTAATTGTTTATTTCACTTTTTTAAATGATCTAATTCACTTGCTATGCCAATGTTAACATATGTTTCCCATGCTAATAAAGCCCTTGAATTTAATTTAATTTAATTAAGAGAACGAGAGAGAGAGCATGTGTGAGTTTAATATTCATGAAAAGGAAAAATATTAAGTGTAGGAGAGAATGATGAGGTCGGATCGTTCATAGATTGACGTCATCAAAATGTCCAGAGATAGATGAGGTTAGACTATCCATAGATTGATGAGGTCAGACTGTCCATAGATTGATGAGGTCAGACTGTCCATAGATTGATGAGGTCAGACTGTCCATAGATTGATGAGGTCAGGCCATCCATAGATTGATGAGGTCAGACCGTCCATAGATTGATGAGGTCAGGCCGTCCATAGATTGATGAGGTCAGACCGTCCATAGATTGATGAGGTCAGGCCATCCATACAAGATTCTGGTTACGGTCGATAGTTTATGAATATGACAAAAGTAAAGTAATGAGCTCTGAGATAAACGTCTGCCTCTCTTGGCTCCTGTCTGAGCTAGATTAATGGCTGGACATGTACGTAAACTCATTTCAGAATAAGGCCGGAGAATTCAATCAATGACGTCTAGCTAGGCCTAGAGGAGCCTAAGGAAAGAGGGGCGATACATGTGTTGTCAGTGAGGTTTTAAAACTGTGTGTGTGTGTGTGTGTTTATGTGCGTGTGTGTGCATGCGTGTCCCTGACTGTGTTTGTATGTCCGTCCATTCAGTGTGTGTGTGTGTGTGTGTGTGTGTGTGTGTGTGTGTGTGTGTGTGTGTGTGTGTGTGTGTGTGTGTGTGTGTGTGTGTGTGTGTGTGTGTGTGTCTAAGCATATGAATGATTAATTCAAAACCGATCCATCAGCAGATAGTTTAGTATAATAATTAGCTGTCAAAATCTCAACTGTCGGATTGACACACAAATCCATGAGCTGTAAAAAATATAATCTCTGCGTTATGTGTTAATCCCACCTTTCATTGGTTGGGACAGACGGGAGCCATTTCTCTTTGTCCTTCCAGACATGGATTCATTGATGGTCTCAGTCCTGGATGTGTGAACACCTCAGATCAGCGGCAGGGTGGGTACGTGTCATTTAGCATAGGCTTCTGTTTAGCATAGGCTTCTGTATAACTTTGCAGTTGGTGAACAAGCGACAATATAATTCAATACCAATACAATACAATATCAATACAATAGAATTCAATACAATACCAAAACAATACAAATATAATATAATACAAAACCAATACAATCCAAGTCAATACCATTACCAATGCAATACCAATACCAATACCAATACATTTAACTACAATAAAATATGATCCCGATTACCTTTACCAATACAAATACTATACATTATAATAAAATACAATACAATACATTAAAATACAATTCAATACCAATACCAACACAATACCAAAAGCAATACATTACAATTCAATACAATACAATTCAATACAGTTGCCAATACACTACCAATACAATTCAATACCAATACAATACAATTCAATACAATAACAATAACAATACAATAACAATACAATTCAACACAGTTGCCAATACACTACCAATACAATTCAATACAATAACAATAACAATACAATAACAATACAATTCAACACAGTTGCCAATACACTACCAATACAACAATACCAATACAATAACAATACAATAACAATAACAATACAATAACAATACAATTCAATACAGTTGCCAATACATTAAAATACAATACAATACAACAATACAATAACAATAACAATACAATACCAATACATTAAAATACAATACAATACAATTCAATACAATAACAATAACAATACAATAACAATACAATACAATACAATACCAATACAATTTAATACAATAACAATACAATACAATACCAATACATTAAATAACAATACAATACAATTCAATACAATAACAATACAATACAATACCAATACATTAAAATACAATACAATTCAATACAATAACAATACAATACAATACCAATACATTAAAATACAATACAATAACAATACAATACAATACAATACAATTCAATTCAATACGAATACCAATTGTCACATCCTGACCTTAGTTCCTTTTTTATGTATCTATTTTGGTTTGGTCAGGGCGTGAGTTGGGGTGGGCATTCTATGTTTTTCATTCTATGTTT
>NW_024609730.1:12500-30000 GCF_018296145.1 Oncorhynchus tshawytscha
AGCAGGTGGGTGATTCCCCTCTAATCAGGGACTGATTTAGACCTGGGACACCAGGTGGGTGATTCCCCTCTAATCAGGGACTGATTTATACCTGGGACACCAGGTGGGTGATTCCCCTCTAATCAGGGACTGATTTAAACCTGGGACACCAGGTGGGTGATTCCCCTCTAATCAGGGACTGATTCAGACCTGGGACAGCAGGTGGGTGATTCCCCTCTAATCAGGGACTGATTCAGACCTGGGACAGCAGGTGGGTGATTCCCATCAAATCAGGGACTGATTTAGACCTGGGACAGCAGGTGGGTGATTCCCCTCTAATCAGGGACTGATTGAGACCTGGGACAGCAGGTGGGTGATTCCCATCAAATCAGGGACTGATTTAGACCTGGGACAGCAGGTGGGTGATTCCCCTCTAATCAGGGACTGATTCAGACCTGGGACAGCAGGTGGGTGATTCCCCTCTAATCAGGGACTGGTTTAGACCTGGGACAGCAGGTGGGTGATTCCCCTCTAATCAGGGACTGGTTTAGACCTGGGACAGCAGGTGGGTGATTCCCCTGGGACAGAATGATCAGGTAGAAGGGAAAACCTGGAGGCCCTGGACCTCGTAGGGTCAGAGATGACTGGCTTACTCAATACCACTGAAATGTTTCTATAGATTTATGTTGATGATGTTAAAATGCGACACCGGATAAAACATGTAACGTTTTATTAAATAACATAACATTTGAACATCTTTACATCTACATACTCACCAAGGTTTTAAAAACATTTTACACAGACACACTTTGCAACATTGGTTGAGAAACCAGGCAGATCTCTCAAAAGTGACTTCAACTTGAAAGCCTATCCATTTCCAGAGGACGTCGGGAAATGCCCTCAACGCCGGCCACTAGGGGCAGCAGTGTGCACTATTACCATCAAGTAGCTATATACACAAGTAGTAGTTTCAGTAGGGTGTTGGGGATGGGTGTGGTGGACGGACATAATGCTGGATCAAAGATCAGAAGGTTCAATCCCAGTGATAAACACTATTTTAATATTGTTGTTGTTTTAACCCTTTTTCAAACCTTCACCATTCGGACTGAATGCCTAAACTTAATGTTTTATCTCTGTGAAAAAGCTTCATCTTCTAAATTTGACAATTGGAGCAACCTCTACATCTGAAGTTCTGAGAAACGCTGATAAACGTGTGATTCTGCAGTGAGACTGCGAGAGCTTGTTGTAAGAAACGAACATCTCCCTCTGTAAGGTCGTCCATCTGAGAGTTTGTCTCCTCTAAAATGTTTACACAACAGACGTGTCATTTCTTTTGACCAGACAAACTCTCAGTTGTACCACAACCATTGTGTGAAATGCGTTGAATGTTAGCTGTACAATGTGAGTGTGTATGGGACCATATAAATATACCATTCTCCGACATACATATTGAATGACAACTTTTTAACTTTTCACATATATTCTCTTAGTGAGATTTCAAAGCTCTTGGGGGATAAATCAACACTCTTTTTTTGGGATCAAGCTAAAATGAATTATTACTCTACATAGTAAATAGATTTTAGTTGCTGAATATGACATGGCATCGTGCTGTTGAGATGTTGGAATAATCTATCCCCCACCCCCCCCCACACCCACACACACACACACACACACACACACACACACACACACACACACACACACACACACACACACACACACACACACACACACACACACACACACACACACACACACACACACACACACACACACACACACACACACACACACTACTTGAAAACTGAGTAGATGGCAGCTTCTGCTTAATAGAAAACAACAGGCCTCCTTCCACTGTACTACTACAACATCCATCAACTAGGAATACAGCAGAGTTGGTCTCTCTCCCGTCTCTCTCTCTCTCTCTCTCTCTCTCTCTCTCTCTCTCTCTCTCTCTCTCTCTCTCTCTCTCTCTCTCTCTCTCTTTCTCTCTCTCTCTCTCTCTCTCTGTGTGTGTGTGTGTGTGTGTGTCTCTCTCGTTCTCTGTGTGTGTGTGTGTCTCAGTGATTTCTCTCCTGCCACTACAGTAATGTGAGCCAGGGTTCTCCCAACACCCCTCTGACCTTCATGCTCAGTTTCACTTCACTTACATCACCCCAGTCAAAAGAGGGCCATCCATCACCCACACACACACACACACACACACACACACACACACACACACACACTGTACATCATGCTGACATCATGCTGACATCTGTGTGTGTGTGTGTGTGTGTGTGTGTGTGTGTGTGTGTGTGTGTGTGTGTGTGTGTGTGTGTGTGTGTGTGTGTGTGTGTGTGTGTGTGTGTGAGGGAGACTTCCAAACTTTCTCTTGTTATCAGATGAGACTCACTCTTTGACTGTATCTTCCTTTACTGTCTCATCCTTCATTTTCTGTTTTTACCTCCATTACCTTGTTACCCTGCACATTAACTCAGTACTGTTATCTCATGTATATAGCCATGTTATTACCTATTAACTCAGTACTGTTATCTCATGTTACCCTGCACATTAACTACAGTACTGTTATCTCATGTATATAGCCATGTTATTACCTTGTTACCCTGCACATTAACTCAGTTACTGTTATCTCATGTATATAGCCATGTTATTACCTTGTTACCCTGCACATTAACTCAGTACTGTTATCTCATGTATATAGCCATGTTATTACCTTGTTACCCTGCACATTAACTCAGTACTGTTATCTCATGTATATAGCCATGTTATTACCTTGTTACCCTGCACATTAACTCAGTACTGTTATCTCATGTATATAGCCATGTTATTACCTTGTTACCCTGCACATTAACTCAGTACTGTTATCTCATGTATATAGCCATGTTATTACCTTGTTACCCTGCACATTAACTCAGTACTGTTATCTCATGTATATAGCCATGTTATTACCTTGTTACCCTGCACATTAACTCAGTACTGTTATCTCATGTATATAGCCATGTTATTACCTTGTTACCCTGCACATTAACTCAGTACTGCATCTCATGTATATAGCCATGTTATTACCTTGTTACCCTGCACATTAACTCAGTACTGTTATCTCATGTATATAGCCATGTTATTACCTTGTTACCCTGCACATTAACTCAGTACTGTTATCTCATGTATATAGCATGTTATTACCATGCACATTAACTCAGTACTGTTATCCTTGTTACCCTGCACATTAACTCAGTACTGTTATCTCATGTATATAGCCATGTTATTACCTTGTTACCCTGCACATTAACTCAGTACTGTTATCTCATGTATATAGCCATGTTATTACCTTGTTACCCTGCACATTAACTCAGTACTGTTATCTCATGTATATAGCCATGTTATTACCTTGTTACCCTGCACATTAACTCACAGTACTGTTATCTCATGTATATAGCCATGTTATTACCTTGTTACCCTGCACATTAACTCAGTACTGTTATCTCATGTATATAGCCATGTTATTACCTTGTTACCCTGCACATTAACTCAGTACTGTTATCTCATGTATATAGCCATGTTATTACCTTGTTACCCTGCACATTAACTCAGTACTGTTATCTCATGTATATAGCCATGTTATTACCTTGTTACCCTGCACATTAACTCAGTACTGTTATCTCATGTATATAGCCATGTTATTACCTTGTTACCCTGCACATTAACTCAGTACTGTTATCTCATGTATATAGCCATGTTATTACCTTGTTACCCTGCACATTAACTCAGTACTGTTATCTCATGTATATAGCCATGTTATTACCTTGTTACCCTGCACATTAACTCAGTACTGTTATCTCATGTATATAGCCATGTTATTACCTTGTTACCCTGCACATTAACTCAGTACTGTTATCTCATGTATATAGCCATGTTATTACCTTGTTACCCTGCACATTAACTCAGTAACTGTATATAGCCATGTTATTACTTGTTACCCTGCACATTCTCAGTACTGTCATGTATATAGCCATGTTATTACCTTGTTACCCTGCACATTAACTCAGTACTGTTATCTCATGTATATAGCCATGTTATTACCTTGTTACCCTGCACATTAACTCAGTACTGTTATCTCATGTATATAGCCATGTTATTACCTTGTTACCCTGCACATTAACTCAGCACATTAACTCAGTACTGTTATCTCATGTATATAGCCATGTTATTACCTTGTTACCCTGCACATTAACTCAGTACTGTTATCTCATGTATATAGCCATGTTATTACCTTGTTACCCTGCACATTAACTCAGTACTGTTACATTATACTCTTGTTAGTAACTGTACTGTCATCTCATGTATATAGCCATGTTATTACCTTGTTACCCTGCACATTAACTCAGTACTGTTATCTCATGTATATAGCCATGTTATTACCTTGTTACCCTGCACATTACACTTGTTATCTCATGTATATAGCCATGTTATTACCTTGTTACCCTGCACATTAACTCAGTACTGTTATCTCATGTATATAGCCATGTTATTACCTTGTTACCCTGCACATTAACTCAGTACTGTTATCTCATGTATATAGCCATGTTATTACCTTGTTACCCTGCACATTAACTCAGTACTGTTATCTCATGTATATAGCCATGTTATTACCTTGTTACCCTGCACATTAACTCAGTACTGTTATCTCATGTATATAGCCATGTTATTACCTTGTTACCCTGCACATTAACTCAGTACTGTTATCTCATGTATATAGCCATGTTATACCTTACCTTGTTACCCTGCACATTAACTCAGTACTGTTATCTCATGTATATAGCCATGTTATTACTCTTGTTACCCTGCACATTAACTCAGTACTGTGCACATCTCATGTATCATGTAGCCATGTTATTACCTTGTTACCCTGCACATTAACTCAGTACTGTTATCTCATGTATATAGCCATGTTATTACCTTGTTACCCTGCACATTAACTCAGTACTGTTATCTCATGTATATAGCCATGTTATTACCTTGTTACCCTGCACATTAACTCAGTACTGTCATCTCATGTATATAGCCATGTTATTACCTTGTTACCCTGCACATTAACTCAGTACTGTTATCTCATGTATATAGCCATGTTATTACCTTGTTACCCTGCACATTAACTCAGTACTGTGCACATCTCATGTATATAGCCATGTTATTACCTTGTTACCCTGCACATTAACTCAGTACTGTTATCTCATGTATATAGCCATGTTATTACCTTGTTACCCTGCACATTAACTCAGTACTGTTATCTCATGTATATAGCCATGTTATTACCTTGTTACCCTGCACATTAACTCAGTACTGTTATCTCATGTATATAGCCATGTTATTACCTTGTTACCCTGCACATTAACTCAGTACTGTTATCTCATGTATATAGCCATGTTATTACCTTGTTACCCTGCACATTAACTCAGTACTGTTATCTCATGTATATAGCCATGTTATTACCTTGTTACCCTGCACATTAACTCAGTACTGTTATCTCATGTATATAGCCATGTTATTACCTTGTTACCCTGCACATTAACTCAGTACTGTATCATGTTATTACCTTGTTACCCTGCACATTAACTCAGTACTGTTATCTCATGTTAGCCATTACCTTGTTACCCTGCACATTAACTCAGTACTGTTATCTCATGTATATAGCCATGTTATTACCTTGTTACCCTGCACATTAACTCAGTACTGTTATCTCATGTATATAGCCATGTTATTACCTTGTTACCACCGTGTGTGTGTGTGTGTGTGTGTGTGTGTGTGTGTGTGTGTGTGTGCGCGCACGTTGGTGTGTGTGTGTGGGTGTGTGTGTGTGTGTGTGTGTGTGTGTGTGCACGTTGGTGTGTGTGTGTTGTTTAATAGGATTGCTGGCATAGCCACGGACCGTGTGAGTATGTGTGTGTGCGTGTGCGTGTGCGTGTGCAAGTGCGAGTGTGTGTGTGTGTGTGTGTGTGTGTGTTTGAATTTACATTTTAACTGATTGCTGGCACAGTTTAAATTCCTCTCCTCTGTTACTGTATGTCTTCACACGTAGGACGTGCTTGTCTGCCTGTGTCTTGATGTGTCTTGATGTCTTGATGCTTCTGTATGTCTTGAAGTGTATTGATGTGTTGATGTGTATTGATGTCTTGATGTGTCTTGATGTGTTTGGATGTATTGATGTGTCTTGATGTGTATTGATGTATTGATGTGTTTTGGTGTATTGATGTGTTTGGATGTATTGATGTGTTTTGATGTGTCTTGATGTATTGATGTGTCTTGATGTGTATTGATGTATTGATGTGTTTTGGTGTATTGATGTGTTTGGATGTATTGATGTGTTTTGATGTGTCTTGATGTATTGATGTGTCTTGATGTATTGATGTGTTTTGGTGTACTGATGTGTCTTGATGTATTGATGTGTTTTGGTGTACTGATGTGTCTTGATGTATTGATGTGTTTTGGTGTACTGACGTGTCTTGATGTATTGATGTGTTTTCGTGTTTTCGCACACACACACACACACACAACACACACACACACACACACACACACACACACACACACACACACACACACACACACACACACACACACACACACACACACACACACACACACACACACACACACACACACACACACACACACACACACACACACACACACACACACACACACACAGACGTTCTTCTTCCCCATGTAGTCTACGTCATGCTGTGAATGGTAGATGGAGGTCCCTCCACTCTCCAACAATCAACCCAAATGTCTTACAACATCTTTCTCTTTTTAACTGTTAAAGGGACAATCTGATTAAAGGGACAATCTGATTAAAGGGACAATCTGATTAAAGGGACAATCTGATTAAAGGGACAATCTGATTAAAGGGACAATCTGATTAAAGGGACAATCTGATTAAAGGGACAATCTGATTAAAGGGACAATCTGATTAAAGGGACAATCTGATTAAAGGGACAATCTGATTAAAGGGACAATCTGATTAAAGGGACAATCTGATTAAAGGGACAATCTGATTAAAGGGACAATCTGAGAATAAAATAAAAATAACTGTCAACCTGCCAATTGTTTTGGTAAACAGATGAGGGATGGTGTTATATTCTTCAATTACCAATGGCTATACACCATTCATTTAAAACAAGACAAAACATCGACGTACAACTCCCAGATTGCCCCTTTAAAGAACGTATCTCCCCTGAGGATATATTGGTTTTCTAAACGAAGATGTTTTGTCAGAATCACTGGCTAATTTTGAGAAAAACAAGAAATTAACATGAAACAATGGAGGAACACATGAGTGGACACTGCTCTTGTTTGTGGTGTTTGGTTGGATAATTTAGACGTTCATTCTGCACGACAGCGACGGCTGATTCTGCAAAGTAGTTTTTCTTTGGTTGTTGTTTTGAGATAATGATGATGCGTTTGAACGACGATGAACACAAATTGGAATGTCTCCTGAGCGATGTAGGTGTATAATTAACATGCTGGAAATAGAGAGAGGGAGGGAGGGAGGGAGGGAGGGAGGGAGGGAGGGAGGGAGGGAGGGAGGGGAGGGAGGGAGGGGAGGGAGGGAGGGAGGGAGGGAGGGAGGGAGGGAGGGAGGGAGAGAGAGAGAGAGAGAGAGAGAGAGAGAGAAGAGAGAAGAGAGAGAGAGAGGGAGAGAGAGAGAGAGAGAGAGAGCGAGACAGAGAGAGAGACAGAGAGAGAGACAGAGAGAGACACAGAGAGAGAGACAGAGAGAGAGAGAGAGAGAGAGGGAGACAGAGAGAGAGACAGAGAGAGAGAGAGAGAGACAGAGAGAGAGAGAGAGAGAGAGAGAGAGAGAGACAGAGAGGAGACAGAGAGAGAGACAGAGAGAGAGACAGAGAGAGAGACAGAGAGAGAGAGAGAGCGAGAGAGAGAGAGAGAGAGGGGGGGAGAGAGAGGGGGGAGAGAGAGAGAGTTAGAGAGAGGGAGAGGGAGGGAGAGGGAGAGATTGAGGGAGGGAGGGGGAGAGACAGAGAGAGAGAGAGAGAGAGAGAGAGGGGAGATGGAGGGAGGGAGGGATCTTAAACCAAGAGATTTTAGCTAGCTAAATGAGCTTGATAACATTGCTATTGATAAAGATGGCTAGCTTTTTCATGTTGACAATCCGATTCCATTGGCTACATTACACACATTTTTAAGTCTCAAAAGGTATTTACTTCATGATCGTTTGGGTAAAAAAAGGAGAAATGTCATTGATGAAACATCACAAGTTGTAAGCTTAGGTCTAAAAAATGATCTCTATCTTTCCCACTTGGAAATGTGACCTGGGAGGGTTGTCATGTGGTTATTCTCTCAGTTTGTATTTCCAGAGGAGCGTTTGAAGGCAGCGTTAATCCATGGCTCTTTACTTTCTGCTTTACACTAACATTCTCAGAACAGCGGCGCACCAATCCAAATCCTAGAATTCACCTTCTACTTAGAGTTCTATTTACTCCTAGATCTATTCTCTGTCATAATGCCCCTAGAACAAGTCTAACGGGCTTTTCATTGTGCGTTCTGATCACTAGGGGCATGTAGAATAAGGAATGACAGATACCACAGTTAACGGTTTAAAAACTACTTTACCATCCCACAGACAGAGTCCAGGACCTACAGGGAGAATGCTAAAGCACTATCCTTTCACCCATGACCAGTCTTATTCAGGAATTAGATCCTCATTTAACTCTTACTTTACCGATGCAGAAGAAATGTCGTCAGCAAATGGCAATCACTGTGGTGGGTTGTATTTAAACTTAGGTTAAGTAATATCTAATTTGTACATTAAGTCAAAACAAATTACCGTCATTGATCAATAGATTAGTCCATGTTAAATTAGAGAGATGTAACTAGTCCTTGTTAAATTAGAAATATGTAACTAGTCCTTGTTAAATTAGAGAGATGTAACTAGTCCTTGTTAAATTAGAGAGATGTACCTAGTCCTTGTTAAATTAAAGAGATGTAACTAGTCCTTGTTAAATTAAAGAGATGTAACTAGTCCTTATTAAATTAAAGAGATGTAACTAGTCCTTATTAAATTAAAGAGATGTAACTAGTCCTTATTAAATTAAAGAGATGTAACTAGTCCTTGTTAAATTAAAGAGATGTAACTAGTCCTTATTAAATTAAAGAGATGTAACTAGTCCTTATTAAATTAAAGAGATGTAACTAGTCCTTGTTAAATTAAAGAGATGTAACTAGTCCTTGTTAAATTAGAGAGATGTAACTAGTCCTTGTTAAATTAAAGAGATGTAACTAGTCCTTGTTAAATTAAGAGATGTAACTGCGCCAGAAGACCATGTTGTGTTTTTATTGCACCTTTGTTTAACATGTCAGTCAAGAAGAAATGATTATTTACAATGACGGCCTACCTCTCCCAAGCCCGGATGACACTGGGCCAGTGGTGTGCAGCCCTGTGGGACCCTGTGGGACTCCTAATCACGGCCGGGTGTGATACAGACTGGAATTGAGACGAAGTGCCTTAGATCGCTGTGCCACTCAGGAGCCCCATTTTAAAGCATTATCATTTAATTTGACATTTGGCTCAATACCCTCATTATTAACCATTATTTAAAGGGAAATGCAGTAGAAACGTGATTTCCTGTATTTTCTAAATATCATTATTAATCATTGTAAAGACACTTTAGAGAGGACAAAGGACATCTTCTCCTGAACAATCACCTGCTTCTTGGAAAGAGCAGATACATTTACAAAAGATGCATGTACACACACACACACACACACACACACACACACACGAACACACACACACACACACACACACACACACACACACGAACACACACACACACGAACACACACACACACACGAACACACACACACACAAACACACACACACACACACACGAACACACACACACAAACACACACACGGACACACACACACACACACACACACACACACACACACACACACACACACACGAACACGTTTACCCAAACTTAATACGTGCTTGTCTATGTGTGTTTGTGCGAGAGCCCTTGAGTACCCTGTTTTGAAAAAATATGCATTTTAAAAACGACACAAACACCTCCTCTCCTCTTCTCTGATGGGTTGAAACGTCCCTGTTCCACAGACTGTTGTTCTTATGCATGAATCCCTCAGACTGTGTGTGTGTGTGTGTGTGTGTGTGTGTGTGTGTGTGTGTGTGTGTGTGTGTGTGTGTGTGTGTGTGTGTGTGTGTGTGTGTGTGTGTGTGTGACCGGTCAGAATCAGAGCCGTCCGGAGTGTCGTTAGTAATACAGGCATTCTGGGAATGATCAAAGAATTCCAACTGAGCTCCAACCCCCCCGGGATTTACTGCCCACCTGAAGACGGGGGGAGAGAATTAAGAAGGAGGATGACGGAAGATGGAGTGTGGAGAAGAAATATACAGGGTTATAAAAGAATGAAAGGAAAAGAGAGAACGAAGGTAAGGAGGGAGAATGAAAGAGGAGTGTGAGAGATAACAGGGAGAGAGATAATATGAGAGAGAGAACAGAGAGATAATATGAGGGAAAACAGAGAGAGAGAGATTATAAGAGAGGGAAAACAGAGAGAGAGAGAATATAAGAGAGAGAGAACAGAGAGAGATAATACGAGAGAGAGAGAACAGAGAGAGAGATAATATGAGAGAGGGAGAACAGAGAGAGAGAGATAATACGAGAGAGAGAACAGAGAGAGAGATAATATGAGCGGGAGAGAGAGATGGTGAGATGAGGACCGTAGGCTTACATGAAAGATTCTGAAAAGGAGAGATGATTTACTCTCCCCCCATTCTTCTCTTCTTCCACCTGTCTTTTGACACCCTTTACCTCATTCTACCTCTCTTACTCTCTCCTGTCTTTTACCTCCTACGCCCCCCTTCTCTCACTTTTTATTTATGTCTCTCTTCCTGTCCATGTTTCTCCTTTTGACTTTCTAAACCTCCCCTTCCCCCTCTCCATTTCTATCTCTTTCCCATTCTCATTCTCTCTCCTTCTCTCCCTTACTCCCTCGCCCCTCTCTCTCTCTCTCATCACCATGATAGCACTAGTCTACTCTCAGCTGAACTGTGATTCATAATCATGTGAAATGGCCCCACTCTGTTCTGGCTGATACCGCCGGTCCTACACATATATTCTCTCCACTCTCTTTGTTCTCTCAGGCTTTCTCCTCTCTCTCTTTCTCTCTCTCTCTCTCTTTCTCCTCCCTCTCTCTCTCTCTTTCTCTCTCTCTCTCTCTCTTTCTCTCTCTCTCTCTTTCTCTCTCTCTCTCTCTCTCTCTCTCTTCTATCTCTCTCTCTCTCTTTCTCTCTCTCTCTCTCTCTCTCTCTCTCTCTCTCTTTCTGTCATGACTTCTGCCGAAGTCGGCTCCTCTCCTTGTTCGGCATTCAACGTCACCGGCTTTCTAGCCATCGGCTCTCCATTTTTCATGTATCCATTTGTTTTGTCTTGTTTCCTGCACACCAGGTTTACATTCCCCAATCACACTACATGTATTTATTCCTCTGTTTCCCCTAATGTCTTTGTGTGATATTGTTTGTGTTACGTGTCTATTTTGACGCGCTAGAATGGTGTTCGTATTATTCCATGTTGTTTCACGAGGTTTATTTGTTTGTACATATTGTGACTGTTTGCGCGTTTTGCACCCTTGCCACTTGGCTGGAGGTTTTGACACAGTGGCGTCCGTCTGTTGGTTTCTCCTGCCTCAATAAAGTGTGCGTCTGTTCACAACTCTCTGCTCTCCTGCATCTGACTCCTCTACCAGTACGCACACCATTGACACACTCTCTCTCTCTCTCTCTCTCTCTCTCTCTCTCTCTCTCTCTCTCTGAATATCTTTATGTCTCTGTTCCACATCCTCATAGCCATCTAGCTCTACAGTTAGTTCAACCAAATATTGAACATCTGATCAGTTTAATTTATGTGGTATGTCTTGGAATATGCCTTCAACTTCTGTCGTCTTTGTATTACCATACCGCACGTCATGTTCCGGAACCCTCTATTGGAATGGCTCATGAATAGCTCAGGAGTTGAATCACCCACCAAATCAAAAAGTCAGGATGCATCAAGGTTGTCACACGTCAGAACACCGAGTTAAATAGAATATATACATGTAATACTTCATCAATGGAATCTCCACCCACACTTAACCTAACGGGCATCCCAAATTGCAGCCTATTCCCTATGGGCCCTGGTCAAAAGTAGTGCACTCAAATAGGGAATATGGTGCCATTTTGGAACTCGGGCCAACACACCCACTGACTGACTGAAGAGAGGGTGGAGCACCTTGAGGCTGTGTCAAAAACATATGATTTAGATTTGGTATTCATGGGCTAAGTAACACACAGACACATGAACAGACCCGTGGACAGATGGGGCTCTACCTTCCAGTCTCCAAAGTGGGATTTTGGGTGGTGGTATAATTTCCCCCAAATGTTTTATATATATATATATATATATATATATATATATATATATATATATATATATATATATAAAAATACATTTGGGTGAATATACAGTGCCTTGCGAAAGTATTCGGCCCCCTTGAACTTTGTGACCTTTTGCCAAATTTCAGGCTTCAAACATAAAGATATAAAACTGTATTTTTTTGTGAAGAATCAACAACAAGTGGGACACAATCATGAAGTGGAACGACATTTATAGGATATTTCAAACTTTTTTAACAAATCAAAAACTGAAAAATTGGGCGTGCAAAATTATTCAGCCCCCTTATTAAGAGAAATACTTTGTAGCGCCACCTTTTGCTGCGATTACAGCTGTAAGTCGCTTGGGGTATGTCTCTATCAGTTTTGCACATCGAGAGACTGACATTTTTTCCCATTCCTCCTTGCAAAACAGCTCGAGCTCAGTGAGGTTGGATGGAGAGCATTTGTGAACAGCAGTTTTCAGTTCTTTCCACAGATTCTCGATTGGATTCAGGTCTGGACTTTGACTTGGCCATTCTAACACCTGGATATGTTTATTTTTGAACCATTCCATTGTAGATTTTGCCTTAGGTTTTGGATCATTGTCTTGTTGGAAGACAAATCTCCGTCCCAGTCTCAGGTCTTTTGCAGACTCCATCAGGTTTTCTTACAGAATGGTCCTGTATTTGGCTCCATCCATCTTCCCATCAATTTTAACCATCTTCCCTGTCCCTGCTGAAGAAAAGCAGGCCAAACCATGATGCTGCCACCACCATGTTTGACAGTGGGGATGGTGTGGTCAGGGTGATGAGCTGTGTTGCTTTTACGCCAAACACAACGTTTTGCATTGTTGCCAAAAAGATCAATTTTGGTTTCATCTGACCAGAGCACCTTCTTCCACATGTTTGGTGTGTCTCCCAGGTGGCTTGTGGCAAACTTTAAATGACACTTTTTATGGATATCTTTAAGAAATGGCTTTCTTCTTGCCACTCTTCCATAAAGGCCAGATTTGTGCAATATACGACTGATTGTTGTCCTATGGACAGAGTCTCCCACCTCAGCTGTAGATCTCTGCAGTTCATCCAGAGTGATCATGGGCCTCTTGGCTGCATCTCTGATCAGTCTTCTCCTTGTATGAGCTGAAAGTTTAGAGGGACGGCCAGGTCTTGGTAGATTTGCAGTGGTCTGATACTCCTTCCATTTAAATATTATCGCTTGCACAGTGCTCCTTGGGATGTTTAAAGCTTGGGAAATCTTTTTGTATCCAAATCCGGCTTTAACCTTCTTCACAACAGTATCTCGGACCTGCCTGGTGTGTTCCTTGTTCTTCATGATGCTCTCTGCGCTTTTAACGGACCTCTGAGACTATCACAGTGCAGGTGCATTTATACGGAGACTTGATTACACACAGGTGGATTGTATTTATCATCATTAGTCATTTAGGTCAACATTGGATCATTCAGAGATCCTCACTGAACTTCTGGAGAGAGTTTGCTGCACTGAAAGTAAAGGGGCTGAATAATTTTGCACGCCCAATTTTTAAGTTTTTGATTTGTAAAAAAAGTTTGAAATATCCAATAAATGTCGTTCCACTTCATGATTGTGTCCCACTTGTTGTTGATTCTTCACAAAAAAATACAGTTTTATATCTTTATGTTTGAACCCTGAAATGTGGCAAAAGGTCACAAAGTTCAAGGGGGCCGAATACTTTCGCAAGGCACTGTATATATTGTAATTGTTGCAGGGGACACACTGCCCGCAAGCCGTCATCAAGATCTCCACCCCCCACCCCGTCTGTTGGTTGTGCCTTGTTGAGCTCCCCTGTATGGGGCTCATGCTCGCTCAGGATCCAAACATGCACGGATTGAGCCATGCGGTCACTGGTTTAGAGTGTGTAACTAGCTGCTGCCCAGGTGAAACATCCACAGTACTGCCACAGCAGCAGAACATCAGATTAACACCTGGTTTATCCTACATGGTCATCAATATTGAGTCTGGTTGGCTGATGACCTCAGCAGAAAGACATAGAGAGGTAATTCAACAGATCCACACACACACACACACACACACACACACACACGCACGCACGCACGCACGCACACACACACACACACACTCACACACACACACGCACGCACGCACACACACACACACACGACACACGACACAGTGTGACCCAATAACACCTGATGCATATCTTCAACAGGAGACACTTTTTCCTTTACCTTGTGAACGCTGGGAGAAGACCTGAGAAGCACCAGAATGTGTCGCAGTGTGGTGACCTTGGCGTGTCGCAGTTAGAATGGAAGTGGTACGATGTGCCAACCTTCTACCGCTGCCAGTTCTGTGGTATTTATGGAGGCATTGAACGGGGTGTGTGTGCGTGCGTGTACGAGACTGGCCATTGAAGAGATGGGCTAATCCTTATGGAGCTGCTACTGTTTGACAGAGCTTACGTTCTCACTGGACGCTACCGAGGAGGGAAGGAAGGAGAGAAGGAGAGATGGAGAGGAGGGAAGGAAGGAGAGAAGGAGAGACGGAGAGGAGGGAAGGAAGGAGAGACGGAGAGGAGGGAAGGAAGGAGAGAAGGAGAGACGGAGAGGAGGGAAGGAAGGAGAGAAGGAGAGACAGAGAGGAGGGAAGGAAGGAGAGAAGGAGAGACAGAGAGGAGGGAAGAGGAGGAGGAGGAGGAGAGAGAGGGGAGGAAGACAGAGCGGGTGGAGAGCGGGAGAGATCACAGAAGAGGGGGGAGAGATAGAGATGAGGGAATGAAGAAGGGAGAGGGGTGGAAGGGGAGAGAGAAATAAACAAAGTGACATAACGAGAGAGGATGAGAGAGAGAAAGAGAAGGGGGAGAGGAGGAGAGAGGTGGAGAGGGAGAGTAGGAGAGCGGTGGAGAGGGAGAGGATGTGGACTAGGAGGAGAAGAGAGAGGAGGTTACAAATGTCCTTCTTGACACACTGTGTAAGAGCTTTAACCTGTTGAGTGTAGGGGGCAGTATTTTGATGTTTGGATGAAAAACGTACCCATATTAAACTGCCTATTTCTCAGCCCCAGAAGGCAGAATATGCATATAATTGTCAGATTAGGATAGAAAACACTCTAAAGTTTCCAAAACTGTCAAAATATTTTCTGTTTGTATAACAGAACTGATATTGCAGGTGAAAACCTCAGGAAAATCCAACTAGGAAGTGTCTCTTATTTTGTTCCATTGCATGCCTTCCCTCCATTTAAAGGGATATCAACCAGATTCCTTTCCCTATGGCTTCCACATGGTGTGAACAGTCTTTAGACATAGTTTCAGGCTTTTATTCTGAAAAATGAGCGAGAATAATCACATCGCGTCAGTGGATGGCTGGGTGCCAGCAGAGTTTTGCATGCGCAACAGCTTGGAGCAGAAATGTTCTCTCTCTCTCCTATTGAAAAAGCTACGGTCCGGTTCAAATATTATCGATTATTTATTGTAAAAACAACCTAAGGATTGATTAGAAAAGTTTGACGTTTGACATGTTTCGACGAACTTCATGGATACTATTTGCAATTTTCGTCGTGACCGCTCAAGCCTGTGGATTTCTGAAAGTTTCTGAAGAATCTTAATGGAACAAAAGGAACATTTATTGGGAGTCTCGTGAGTGCAAACATCCGAAGATCATCAAAGGTAAGCAATTCATTTTATTGCTTTTCTGACTTTCGTGACCAATCTACTTTGCTGCTAGCTGTTTGTAATGTTTTGTCTGCTGAGAGAGATGTCCTCACATAAACGCTTGGTTTGCTTTCACTGTAAAGATTTTTTTTGAAATATAACACGCCAGGTGGATTAACAACAAGCTAAGCTGTGTTTGGCTATGTTGCACTGGTGATTTCATGAAAATTTAATATTTTTTGTAATTTAATTTGAATTTGGCACTCTGCAATTCAGCGGATGTTGATGAAAATGATCCTGCTAATGGGCCAAGAAGTTAAACCACCAGAGAACCTGAGCGAGAAGAGAAGAGAATAGAAGTAGGTCCTCTTTTATCTCTGTCTCTCTCAGAGAACATTGACGTTACAGAAACCAAAGACAAGGTGACCTGCAGTGCGTTAGTGGAAAGGTCAGAGGTCGACTTTTAGACACCGTACCGAGAAGTGTATCTGCATGGTTTTGTTCCAGTCCAGTACTTACACGTCGGGTCAAGTCAATCAAGGCATCATTCATTTGTAGGGACAATGCACTTTACTGCCCATGATCAGTCAATGGATGTCTCAACTAAGGGAGGACATGACGATGCACCATGCAACCCAAGCAGGGAGAGATGGACACACACACACACACACAAACACACTGCCTGTCCCTTTCCTTATCTTCGCCTCACAGACTGTAGAACACAAAGTAGCAGAGGGCTCACTCAGTGTGTGTGTGTGTGTGTGTGTGTGTGTGTGTGTGTGTGTGTGTGTGTGTGTGTGTGTGTGTGTGTGTGTGTGTGTGTGTGTGTGTGTGTGTGTGTGTGTGTGTGTGTGTGTGTGTGTGTGTGTGGGTGTGTGTGTGTGTGTGGGGGGGCGTGCGTGTGCGCACGAGAGTGAGTGAGTGAGTGCGTGAGTGTGTGCGTGCGTGCGTGCATGCGTGCGTGCGTGCGTGTGTGTGTGTGTGTGTGTGTAAGTGTCTGACTCTGACATGGTGTTATTTACTCTGGTTTAAATGACCTGATACTGTGCTCATTTTTTTTTACCACTTCCGAGAAAGAGAGAGAGAGAGAGAGACACACAGAGAGAGAGACACAGAGCGAGAGACACAGAGAGAGAGACACAGAGAGAGAGAGGGACACAGAGAGAGAGAGAGAGAGAGACAGAGACACAGACACACAGAGAGAGAGACACAGAGAGAGAGACACAGAGACACAGACACACAGAGAGAGAGAGAGAGACACGGAGACACAGACACAGAGAGAGAGAGAAAGAGAGACACAGAGACACAGAGTCACAGAGACACAGACACACAGAGACAGAGGGAGAGAGAGAGAGAGAGAGAGAGAGAGAGAGAGAGAGAGAGAGAGAGAGAGAGAGAGAGAGAGAGAGATTTGGAACC
>NW_024609730.1:40000-57500 GCF_018296145.1 Oncorhynchus tshawytscha
ATAGAGAGAATAAGACAGAAAAAAGTGAATGAGAGTGAGAGAGGGAGAGAGAGAGAGAGGTGGAAAGAAGAGAGAGAGAGAGAGAGAGAGAGAGGTGGAAAGAGAGAGAGAGAGAGAGAGGAAAGAGAGAGAGAAAGAGAGAGAGAGGGACAGAGAGAGAGATTAAGACAGAAAAAAAGTGAATGAGAGTGAGAGAGAGAGAGAGGTGGATAGAGAGAGAGAGAGCGAGAGAGAGAGAGAGAGAGAGGAAAGAGAGAGAGAGAGAGAGAGAGAGAGAGGGACAGAGAGAGAGATTAAGACAGAAAAAAGTGAATGAGAGTGAGAGAGAGATGTGGATGGAGAGAGAGAGAGAGAGAGAGAGAGAGAGAGAGAGAGAGAGGGGGACAGATAGAGAGATTAAGACAGAAAAAAGTGAATGAGAGTGAGAGAGAGAGAGAGAGAGAGAGGTGGATAGAGAGAGAGAGAGAGAGAGAGAGGAAAGAGAGAGAGAGAGAGAGAGGGGGGACAGAGAGAGAGATTAAGACAGAAAAAAAGTGAATGAGAGTGAGAGAGAGAGAGGTGGATAGAGAGAGAGAGAGAGAGAGAGAGAGAGGAAAGAGAGAGAGAGAGAGATAGAGGGACACAGAGAGAGATTAAGACAGAAAAAAAGTGAATGAGAGTGAGAGAGAGAGAGAGGTGGATAGAGAGAGAGAGAGAGAGAGAGAGAGAGAGAGAGAGAGAGAAGAGAGAGAGAGAGAGAGAGAGAGAAAGAGGAAAGAGAGAGAGAGAGAGAGAGAGAGAGAGAGAGGTGCTAAATGTGTTTTCACGGCCCACCCGCCGAGGCATCATTCTGCTAGTAATTAGTGAGAGAGAGAGACAGCGAGATGAGAGAGAGAGAGAGAGAGAGAGGAGAGAGAGAGAGAGAGAGAGAGAGAGAGAGAGAGATAATAACACTTGTATGGATAGTAAATTGTAGCTGTATTGTGAGAGTTCTTGGCAGCCTTTGATGTTATTGATCATCATTTGTTTTTGAAAAAAAAAAGAATGACTTGGTTCTGCTTTAAATCAGCTGCCATCACATGGTTGTAGAACCCAGAGAGAGTTCCTTATCCAATAGAACCCAGAGAGAGTTCCTTATCCAATAGAACCCAGAGAGAGTTCCTTATCCAATAGAACCCAGAGAGAGTTCCTTATCCAATAGAACCCAGAGAGAGTTCCTTATCCAATAAAACCCAGAGAGAGTTCCTTATCCAATAGAACCCAGAGAGAGTAATTATCCAATAGAACCCAGAGAGTTCCTTATCCAATAGAACCCAGAGAGAGTTCCTTATCCAATAGAACCCAGAGAGAGTTCCTTATCCAATAGAACCCAGAGAGAGTAATTATCCAATAGAACCCAGAGAGAGTTCCTTATCCAATAGAACCCAGAGAGAGTTCCTTATCCAATAGAACCCAGAGAGAGTAATTATCCAATAGAACCCAGAGAGAGTTCCTTATCCAATAGAACCCAGAGAGAGTTCCTTATCCAATAGAACCCAGAGAGAGTTCCAAGACCAAGAGGTGGGATCAGAGGAAACAAGACAGCGCAGCGTGGACTCCATCTTCTGGTTGGCTCTCTCCGCCTGACCATTAGATTGGGGATGAAATCCAGATGTGAGACTGACTGTAGCTCCAATGGCCAAACAGAAGGATTTCCAGACAGCAGAGGTAAACTGAGGACCACGGTCAGAAACAATGTCACAGGGCAACCCGTGGACCCTGAACACCTCCCTAACCAGGATCTCGGACGTCTCAGTGGCAGAAGGCAGCTTGGAGAGGGGAACAAAGTGGGCAAACTTGCTGAATCTATCCACAATGGTCAGAATAACCGTGTTACCAACAGAAGAGGGCAACCCCGTGACAAAATCCAGGGCCAGATACCAAGGTCGCCGGGGAATAGGTAGGAGGTGAAGAAGCCCAGAGCTGGCCCGATTGGTACTCTTATTCTGCGCACAAACAGGACAAGCGGACACAAACCTCCGGGTATCTTCTCCCATGGCAGGCCACCAAAATCGTCTCTGCGCAGTAGCGCCATAGTCCGAGCAACACCAGGGTGACAAGCTATCTTGCTGGCGTGGGACCACTGAAGGACAGCAGAACGAACCGACTCAGGCACGAACAACCGACCGGGTGGACCGTTATCGGGCCCGGGCTGTGTCCGAAGAGCCGCCATCACCTCCTCCTCAAGCCTCCATGTAACGGCTCCCACAACAACGTTCTGGGGAAGAATCGTCTCAGTCTTGGCCCCACTCTCCTCCGTCTTGGAAAACATCCGGGACAGGGCGTCCGCCTTCCCGTTCTTCGAACCAGGTCGGAACGTCAGGGGAAAAATTGAAGCGTCCAAAAACAAAGCCCACCGGGCCTGACGGGAGTTGAGACGTTTAGCCGATTGCACGTAAGCCAGATTCTTGTGGTCAGTCCAGACCACAAACGGTTGCTCCGCTCCCTCCAACCAGTGACGCCACTCCTCCAAGGCAAGCTTCACAGCGAGAAGCTCCCGGTTACCCACATCGTAGTTTCTTTCAGCTGGAGAAAGACGACAAGAGTAGAAGGCGCAGGGATGGAGTTTACCGTCAGTGGAGCTACGCTGGGACAGGATGGCGCCCACCCCCACATCAGACGCATCCACCTCCACAACAAACTGACGGGAAGTGTCAGGTTGAGAGAGAATCGGGCGTTGGTGAATCGGCTCTTCAAATCTAGAAATGCTCGGTCTGCCTCAGGAGACCAACAGAACTTTCTGGTGCAAGACGTCAGTACAGTTAAAGGGGCGGCCACCCAGCTGTAATCACGGATAAACCTCCGATAAAAATTTGCAAACCCCAGGAATCTCTGGAGCTGCAATCTCGTACCGGGCTGGACCCAATCCCGAACCGCCCGAACCTTCTCTTGGTCCATCTCGATCTCTCCCCTGGAGATGATGTACCCGAGGAAGGACGTTGTGTGGGCGTGAAAATTGCACTTCTCAGCCTTCACGAACAGACGGTTCTCCAATAACCGCTGCAGGACCTGCTTGACATGCTGAACGTGGCTAGAAAGCTCCTTCGAGAAGATGAGGATATCATCCAGGTAAAGGAACACAAAAATACCAATCATATCTCTCAGAACGTCATTCACCATACTTTGGAACACAGCAGAAGCGTTGGTCAGTCCAAACGGCATCACCTGGTACTCGAAATGTCCCATCGGAGTACTGAAACCAGTCAACCACTCGTCCCCCTCTTTGATCCGAACCAAATGATAAGCATTACGTAAATCAAGCTTCGTAAAAACCGTAGCACCCTGTAAAGAATCGAAAGCCGAGCTCATCAAGGGCAGGGGATACTTGTTCTTGACCGTAATATCATTCAAACCCCGATAATCAATACACGGTCGAAGAGAGCCATCCTTCTTGCTCACAAAAAAAAAATCCTGCTCCCAGAGGTGATGACGAGGGCCGAATGAGACCTGTAGCTAGAGACTCCTTGATGTAGGTCTCCAAGGCCTCACGTTCAGGTCGAGAGATACTGTATAACCGTCCCTTGGGAAAGGCGGCTCCAGGAAACAGATTAATCGCACAGTCATAAGGTCGGTGGGGAGGAAGGGACAGAACCTTCTGTTTACTGAATACTTCACCCAACTCGTGATATGTTTCTGGAACCAGGGACAAATCAGGAGGAGCAGAGTCACTGACCTGACTGGAAACGGCAGGAGAACAGGCAGTCCTAAGGCAGTTAGCATGACAATCAATGCTCCAACTAGTTACCTTACCCGTCACCCAATCAAACGAGGGATTGTGTTCCTTCAGCCAGGGGTAACCAAGAACCAGTGGAACATGGGGCAAGGACAGAATGAAGAAGGAGATAAACTCTGAATGATTCCCCGACAACAACATCTTAACCGTTTCAGTCCTCATAGTGATCCGTGCCAGACTACTGCCGTTCAGAGTGGTTGCTTCAATGGCTTCCGGCAATTGCTCCTTGGAAAGCCCCAGCTGTTCCACCAAGTCGGCATCAATAAAGCTGCCATCGGCACCTGAATCGATAAAAGCGTTCATCTCTAAGCTCTGATCCTTATTCATAAGGGTCGCAGGAAAACGGGGTCTGACAGGATTCTTGAGAGGTTGAAACTGGCTCGCTAAAATTCCTCCCAAAACTAGCGAGCCGGGCAGTTTAACGGGCGCTGTGGACAAGCGGAGATGTAATGTCCCGAGCTACCACAGTAGAGACAGCTGTTGGTCTCACGTCTACGTTGGCGCTCCTCCTTAGTTAGCCCGTGTTGCCCCACTTGCATTGGTTCAGGATCTGGTGGCAAGACCCCTCCACTAATCCCGTGTGGGAAATAACGATCAATACGTTCTGGTTCACTTCCTGAACCGAATGGTAACTGAGTTGCTGATTGATTGGATGGGCCCCACTTCTCCTCCTTCTCTCTCGGACTCTATTATCTACCCGAATAGATAAAGTGACCAAACTATCTAGGTCACTAGGCTCTGGATAGGAGATCAGCTCGTCCTTGAGTTGCTCTGACAACCCCTGGTAAAAAACGCTTGTAGTGATTCCTCATTCCAACCACTCTCCACAGCCAATGTCCTGAATTCTATCACAAAGTCTGCCACACTGCGAGCTCCTTGGCGAAGAGAGAACAAACGTTTAGCTGCGTCCTTACCTCGGACTGGACAAAAAGCTTTCTCATCTCTGCCGGGAAACCCCGGTATGACGTCATGCCTGTGTCCCGTCGTTCCCAAACAGCTGAAGCCCATTCCAGAGCTCTACCACGCAGCAGCACAATAACAAAAGCTATCCTAGCCTTGTCTGTGGCGTAAGAGTAGGGCTGCAGATCAAAAACTAACCCACACTGTAAAAGAAATGAACGGCATCCTCCCAGATCTCCCTCGTACTTCTCCAGTGTCGGAACCTTTGGCTCACTGAAGGAACCTGCTCCTGAATCGGCAGGTGATATGGGTGAAACAGGTGGTGGATGATCCGCCGGCAACCTGAGCTGATCCTGGATACTCGTTAATCGATCCGATAAGTTCCGGATTGAACCTGCTATCTCGTGTAGCGCCGTGTTGTGTTGTCCCAACATCTTCTCCTGCTGGGTAATGGCATGGCAAACGGAGTCCAGGTCCGCTGGGTTCATCCTTGGCCGGATCGTTCTGTCACGTTCTTTCAAAATCGAACCCAGAAGCAGACCAGGACAAGGAGAGTAGGAAGAAGGTGAGTATTTATTTACAAGTGAATAAATGAATGGGTAGATATATCCAGGTGGCGTAGCGGGCAGCGGTGGTGAGTTGATGGGAGTAAATAGGTGGATCCAATGGGGTAGCGGAATCCTCCGACGACCAGGCGGGAATGGGGTAAATGATCCGGGTGAGTAACTGAAGACAGAACAAACGGAGGTAAGTTTAAGGCAAGCAATACGTAAAAAACAACAAAACAAATTCGATCCAACTTGAGGCTGATACTCTGGCACAACATACTGTTCATGGCTAACGATCCGGCAGGGAATGGATGTCAGGTCCGGGCTTATGAAGAGGAAAGATGATGATCAGGACCAGGTGTGCAGATAGCTGATGGGATACAGGTGCGGGTAATCAGAACTCCCAACTGGCTACATTGCCCGGCAACCAGACAGGGTGCGTTCCAGGACGCCGGAAAACACTCCAGGACAGAACACAGGCAAAAAACAGACTCAGGAAACAGGATTCGTGACAAAAGCATTGCATTTGGATCAAAACATTCTATGAACTGGTCTCTTCTCTTCAGACACTCATACATGCACCACAAGACCTGCTTCCAGTGGTCTCTTCAGACACCCATACATACACCACAAGACCTGTCCCCAGAGGTCTCTTCAGACACTCATACATACACCACAAGACCTGTCCCCAGAGGTCTCTTCAGACACTCATACATACACCACAAGACCTGTCGCCAGTGGTATCTTCAGACACTCATACATACACCACAAGACCTGCCCCCTGTGGTCTCTTCAGACACCCATACCTACACCACAAGACCTGACCCCATGGGTCTCTTCAGACACCCATACATACACCACAAGACCTGTCCCCAGAGGTCTCTTCAGACACTCATACATACACCACAAGAACTGCCCCCAGGGGTCATTTCAGACACCCATACATATACCACAAGACCTGCCACCAGGGGTCTCTTCACAGCACCCAAGTCCAAAAGGAAATCACGGCAACACAAAGTATTATATAGAGCCATGATCGCATGGATCTCCCTTCCATCTCCTATTGCTCAAGCAAACAGCACAATGACCTTAACAAAACGGTCAAAACAACATCTCATGGCACAATAGGGACTAAAATGTAAAATGATATACACACAGACACACTGTCACACTCAACCTAGCACACATTCTTCTTTAGTTCTAAATGTGTCTGCCTGTTCTTGTCTATCCGGGTATCAGTGTTCTGTTACTCGTCCTGTTCTGTGTTTTTATCTGGAGCCCAGGAAGAATAGCTGCTGCTTCAGTGAAACCTAATGGGGATCTGAATAAACTAATGAGACAGGAAGCTGACGGGGGTGGCTATTAACTAAGGTTTATATTGCTGTGAATATGACTCTCAAAACGCTGGGTGTCGAGAGGTTAACTGGAATCGTGCATGATGATGAAAACCCAGGGCTCAATCTCAAATAGCACCCTATTCCCTATGTCAGGCACTACTTTTGTGCCCATTGGGATCTATTCAAAGTTAGTGCACTAGGTAGTCCATAGGGTTCCATTTGGGATGCACTGTGTAAAGATCCATTTTAATACGTGAAAACTATTAATATAATATGGTGCTTCTAGATCTGGTAATGAATTACCAGCTCCTCAACATTAACTAGAGTGGTAATACCAGCTCCTCAACATGAAGTAGTCTGGTAATACCAGCTCCTCAACATTAACTAGTCTGGTAAAACCAGCTCCTCAACATGAACTAGTCTGGTAATACCAGCTCCTCAACATTAAGTAGTCTGGTAATACCAGCTCCTCAACATGAACTAGTCTGGTAATACCAGCTCCTCAACATTAACTAGTCCGGTAATACCAGCTCCTCAACATGAACTAGTCTGGTAATACCAGCTCCTCAACATTAACTAGTCTGGTAATACCAGCTCCTCAACATGAACTAGTCTGGTAATACCAGCTCCTCAACATGAACTAGTCTGGTAATACCAGCTCCTCAACATTAACTAGTCTGGTAATACCAGCTCCTCAACATTAACTAGTCTGGTAATACCAGCTCCTCAACATTCACTAGTCTGGTAAAACCAGCTCCTCAACATTAACTAGTCTGGTAATACCAGCTCGTCAACATTAACTAGTCTGGTAATACCAGCTCCTCAACATTAACTAGTCTGGTAATACCAGCTCCTCGACATTAACTAGTCTGGTAATACCAGCTCCTCAACATTAAGTAGTCTGGTAATACCAGCTCCTCAACATGAACTAGTCTGGTAATACCAGCTCCTCAACATTAACTAGTCTGGTAATACCAGCTCCTCGACATGAACTAGTCTGGTAATACCAGCTCCTCAACATTAACTAGTCTGGTAATACCAGCTCCTCAACATTAACTAGTCTGGTAATACCAGCTCCTCAACATCAACTAGTCTGGTAATACCAACTCCTCAACATTAACTAGTCTGGTAATACCAGCTCCTCAACATGAAGTAGTCTGGTAATACCAGCTCCTCAACATTAACTAGTCTGGTAAAACCAGCTCCTCAACATGAACTAGTCTGGTAATACCAGCTCCTCAACATTAAGTAGTCTGGTAATACCAGCTCCTCAACATGAACTAGTCTGGTAATACCAGCTCCTCAACATGAACTAGTCTGGTAATACCAGCTCCTCAACATTAACTAGTCTGGTAATACCAGCTCCTCAACATTAACTAGTCTGGTAATACCAGCTCCTCAACATTCACTAGTCTGGTAAAACCAGCTCCTCAACATTAACTAGTCTGGTAATACCAGCTCGTCAACATTAACTAGTCTGGTAATACCAGCTCCTCAACATTAACTAGTCTGGTAATACCAGCTCCTCGACATTAACTAGTCTGGTAATACCAGCTCCTCAACATTAAGTAGTCTGGTAATACCAGCTCCTCAACATTAAGTAGTCTGGTAATACCAGCTCCTCAACATTAACTAGTCTGGTAATACCAGCTCCTCGACATTAACTAGTCTGGTAATACCAGCTCCTCAACATTAAGTAGTCTGGTAATACCAGCTCCTCAACATTAACTAGTCTGGTAATACCAGCTCCTCAACATTAACTAGTCTGATAATACCAGCTCCTCAACATCAACTAGTCTGGTAATACCAACTCCTCAACATTAACTAGTCTGGTAATACCAGCTCCTCAACATGAAGTAGTCTGGTAATACCAGCTCCTCAACATTAACTAGTCTGGTAAAACCAGCTCCTCAACATGAACTAGTCTGGTAATACCAGCTCCTCAACATTAAGTAGTCTGGTAATACCAGCTCCTCAACATGAACTAGTCTGGTAATACCAGCTCCTCAACATTAACTAGTCTGGTAATACCAGCTCCTCAACATGAACTAGTCTGGTAATACCAGCTCCTCAACATTAACTAGTCTGGAAATACCAGCTCCTCAACATTCACTAGTCTGGTAAAACCAGCTCCTCAACATTAACTAGTCTGGTAATACCAGCTCCTCAACATGAAGTAGTCTGGTAATACCAGCTCCTCAACATTAACTAGTCTGGTAAAACCAGCTCCTCAACATGAACTAGTCTGGTAATACCAGCTCCTCAACATTAAGTAGTCTGGTAATACCAGCTCCTCAACATGAACTAGTCTGGTAATACCAGCTCCTCAACATGAACTAGTCTGGTAATACCAGCTCCTCAACATTAACTAGTCTGGTAATACCAGCTCCTCAACATTAACTAGTCTGGTAATACCAGCTCCTCAACATTCACTAGTCTGGTAAAACCAGCTCCTCAACATTAACTAGTCTGGTAATACCAGCTCGTCAACATTAACTAGTCTGGTAATACCAGCTCCTCAACATTAACTAGTCTGGTAATACCAGCTCCTCGACATTAACTAGTCTGGTAATACCAGCTCCTCGACATTAACTAGTCTGGTAATACCAGCTCCTCAACATTAAGTAGTCTGGTAATACCAGCTCCTCAACATTAAGTAGTCTGGTAATACCAGCTCCTCAACATTAACTAGTCTGGTAATACCAGCTCCTCGACATTAACTAGTCTGGTAATACCAGCTCCTCAACATTAAGTAGTCTGGTAATACCAGCTCCTCAACATTAACTAGTCTGGTAATACCAGCTCCTCAACATTAACTAGTCTGGTAATACCAGCTCCTCAACATCAACTAGTCTGGTAATACCAACTCCTCAACATTAACTAGTCTGGTAATACCAGCTCCTCAACATGAAGTAGTCTGGTAATACCAGCTCCTCAACATTAACTAGTCTGGTAAAACCAGCTCCTCAACATGAACTAGTCTGGTAATACCAGCTCCTCAACATTAAGTAGTCTGGTAATACCAGCTCCTCAACATGAACTAGTCTGGTAATACCAGCTCCTCAACATTAACTAGTCTGGTAATACCAGCTCCTCAACATGAACTAGTCTGGTAATACCAGCTCCTCAACATTAACTAGTCTGGTAATACCAGCTCCTCAACATGAACTAGTCTAGTAATACCAGCTCCTCAACATGAACTAGTCTGGTAATACCAGCTCCTCAACATTAACTAGTCTGGTAATACCAGCTCCTCAACATTAACTAGTCTGGTAATACCAGCTCCTCAACATTCACTAGTCTGGTAAAACCAGCTCCTCAACATTAACTAGTCTGGTAATACCAGCTCGTCAACATTAACTAGTCTGGTAATACCAGCTCCTCAACATTAACTAGTCTGGTAATACCAGCTCCTCGACATTAACTACTCTGGTAATACCAGCTCCTCAACATTAAGTAGTCTGGTAATACCAGCTCCTCAACATGAACTAGTCTGGTAATACCACCTCCTCAACATTAACTAGTCTGGTAATACCAGCTCCTCGACATGAACTAGTCTGGTAATACCAGCTCCTCAACATTAACTAGTCTGGTAATACCAGCTCCTCAACATTAACTAGTCTGGTAATACCAGCTCCTCAACATTAACTAGTCTGGTAATACCAGCTCCTCAACATTAACTAGTCTGGTAATACCAGCTCCTCAACATTCACTAGTCTGGTAAAACCAGCTCCTCAACATTAACTAGTCTGGTAATACCAGCTCCTCAACATGAAGTAGTCTGGTAATACCAGCTCCTCAACATTAACTAGTCTGGTAAAACCAGCTCCTCAACATGAACTAGTCTGGTAATACCAGCTCCTCAACATTAAGTAGTCTGGTAATACCAGCTCCTCAACATGAACTAGTCTGGTAATACCAGCTCCTCAACATGAACTAGTCTGGTAATACCAGCTCCTCAACATTAACTAGTCTGGTAATACCAGCTCCTCAACATTAACTAGTCTGGTAATACCAGCTCCTCAACATTCACTAGTCTGGTAAAACCAGCTCCTCAACATTAACTAGTCTGGTAATACCAGCTCGTCAACATTAACTAGTCTGGTAATACCAGCTCCTCAACATTAACTAGTCTGGTAATACCAGCTCCTCGACATTAACTAGTCTGGTAATACCAGCTCCTCGACATTAACTAGTCTGGTAATACCAGCTCCTCAACATTAAGTAGTCTGGTAATACCAGCTCCTCAACATTAAGTAGTCTGGTAATACCAGCTCCTCAACATTAACTAGTCTGGTAATACCAGCTCCTCGACATTAACTAGTCTGGTAATACCAGCTCCTCAACATTAAGTAGTCTGGTAATACCAGCTCCTCAACATTAACTAGTCTGGTAATACCAGCTCCTCAACATTAACTAGTCTGGTAATACCAGCTCCTCAACATCAACTAGTCTGGTAATACCAACTCCTCAACATTAACTAGTCTGGTAATACCAGCTCCTCAACATGAAGTAGTCTGGTAATACCAGCTCCTCAACATTAACTAGTCTGGTAAAACCAGCTCCTCAACATGAACTAGTCTGGTAATACCAGCTCCTCAACATTAAGTAGTCTGGTAATACCAGCTCCTCAACATGAACTAGTCTGGTAATACCAGCTCCTCAACATTAACTAGTCTGGTAATACCAGCTCCTCAACATGAACTAGTCTGGTAATACCAGCTCCTCAACATTAACTAGTCTGGTAATACCAGCTCCTCAACATGAACTAGTCTAGTAATACCAGCTCCTCAACATGAACTAGTCTGGTAATACCAGCTCCTCAACATTAACTAGTCTGGTAATACCAGCCCCTCAACATTAACTAGTCTGGTAATACCAGCTCCTCAACATTCACTAGTCTGGTAAAACCAGCTCCTCAACATTAACTAGTCTGGTAATACCAGCTCGTCAACATTAACTAGTCTGGTAATACCAGCTCCTCAACATTAACTAGTCTGGTAATACCAGCTCCTTGACATTAACTACTCTGGTAATACCAGCTCCTCAACATTAAGTAGTCTGGTAATACCAGCTCCTCAACATGAACTAGTCTGGTAATACCACCTCCTCAACATTAACTAGTCTGGTAATACCAGCTCCTCGACATGAACTAGTCTGGTAATACCAGCTCCTCAACATTAACTAGTCTGGTAATACCAGCTCCTCAACATCAACTAGTCTGGTAATACCAACTCCTCAACTTTAACTAGTCTGGTAATACCAGCTCCTCAACATTAACTAGTCTGGTAATACCAGCTCCTCAACATTAACTAGTCTGGTAATACCAGCTCCTCAACATTAACTAGTCTGGTAATACCAGCTCCTCAACATCAACTAGTCTGGTAATACCAACTCCTCAAATGTAACTAGTCTGGTAATACCAGCTCCTCAACATTAACTAGTCTGGTAATACCAGCTCCTCAACATTAACTAGTCTGGTAATACCAGCTCCTCAACATTAACTAGTCTGGTAATATCAGCTCCTCGACATGAACTAGTCTGGTAATACCAACTCCTCAACATTAACTAGTCTGGTAATACCAGCTCCTCAACATTAACTAGTCTGCTAATACCAGCTCCTCAACATTAACTAGTCTGGTAATACCAGCTCCTCAACATTAACTAGTCTGGTAATATCAGCTCCTCGACATGAACTAGTCTGGTAATACCAACTCCTCAACATTAACTAGTCTGGTAATACCAGCTCCTCAACATTGACTAGTCTGCTAATACCAGCTCCTCAACATTAACTAGTCTGCTAATACCAGCTCCTCAACATTAACTAGTCTGGTAATACCAGCTCCTCAACATTAAGTAGTCTGGTAATACCAGCTCCTCAACATTAACTAGTCTGGTAATACCATCTCCTCAACATTAACTAGACTGGTAATACCAGCTCCTCAACATTAACTAGTCTGGTAATACCAGCTCCTCAACATTAACTAGACTGGTAATACCAGCTCCTCAACATTAACTAGTCTGGTAATACCATCTCCTCAACATTAACTAGTCTGGTAATACCAGCTCCTCAACATTAACTAGTCTGGTAATACCATCTCCTCAACATTAACTAGTCTGGTAATACCAGCTCCTCAACATTAACTAGTCTGGTAATACCATCTCCTCAACATTAACTAGACTGGTAATACCATCTCCTCAACATTAACTAGTCTGGTAATACCATCTCCTCAACATTAACTAGTCTGGTAATACCATCTCCTCAACATTAACTAGTCTGGTAATACCATCTCCTCAACATTAACTAGTCTGGTAATACCAGCTCCTCAACATTAACTAGTCTGGTAATACCATCTCCTCAACATTAACTAGACTGGTAATACCAGCTCCTCAACATTAACTAGTCTGGTAATACCATCTCCTCAACATTAACTAGTCTGGTAATACCAGCTCCTCAACATTAACTAGTCTGGTAATACCAGCTCCTCAACATTAACTAGTCTGAAGTATTGTCACATCCTGACCTTAGTTCTTTTTTTTATGTCTCTATTTTAGTTTGGTCAGGGCGTGAGTTGGGGTGGGCATTCTATGTTTTGTTCTGTGTTATATTTCTAGGTGTTTGGCCTGGTATGGTTCCCGATGAGAGGCAGCTGTCAATCGTTGTCTCTGATTGGGAACCATACCTAGGCAGCCTGTTTTCCCACTATGGGTTGTGGGTAGTTATTTTCTGTTTTGTGTATTGCACCTTGCAGAACTGTTCATTTGTCTGTTTGTTGTTTTTTTGTTCAAATATTCGTATTTAGGTATTATGAATACTTACCACCTGCACCTTGGTCTTCTCCTTCTCCCAACAACAGACGTTGAGTACTTCCGGCGCCGACAGAGATGGCCGCCTCGCTTCGCGTTCCTAGGAAACTATGCAGTTTTTTGTTTTTTTACGTGTTATTTCTTACACTAGTACCCCAGGTCATCTTAGGTTTCTTTACATACAGCCGACAAGAACTACTGAATATAAGATCAGCGTCAACTCACCATCAGTACGACCAAGAATATGTTTTTCGCGATGCGGATCCTGAGTTCTGCCTTACAACCAGTGTAACCGAGTGGATCACATGCAGCGACCAAAAAAAAAACGACTCAGAAAAAGAGGGAAACGAAGCGGTCTTCTGGTCAGACTCCGGAGACGGGCACATCGTGCACCACTCCCCAGCATTCTTCTTGCCAATGTCCAGTCTCTTGACAACAAGGTTGATGAAATCCGAGCAAGGGTAGCATTCCAGAGGGACATCAGAGACTGTAACGTTCTCTGCTTCACGGAAACATGGCTCACTGGAGAGACGCAATCCGAAGCGGTGCAGCCAGCGGGTTTCTCCACGCATCGCGCCGACAGAAACAAACATCTTTCTGGTAAGAAGACGGGCGGGGGCGTATGTCTTATGGCCAACGTGACATGGTGTGATGAAGGAAACATACAGGAACTCAAATCCTTCTGTTCACCTGATTTAGAATTCCTCACAATCAAATGTAGACCGCATTATCTACCAAGAGAATTCTCTTCGATTATAATCACAGCCGTATATATCCCCCAAGCAGACACATCGATGGCTCTGAACGAACTTTATTTAACTCTCTGCAAACTGGAAACGATTTATCCGGAGGCTGCATTCATTGTAGCTGGGGATTTTAACAAGGCTAATCTGAAAACAAGACTCCCTAAATTTTATCAGCATATTGATTGCGCAACCAGGGGTGGAAAGACCCTGGATCATTGTTACTCTAACTTCCGCGACGCATATAAGGCCCTGCCCCCCCCTTTCGGAAAAGCTGACCACGACTCCATTTTGTTGATCCCTGCCTACAGACAGAAATTAAAACAAGAAGCTCCCACGCTGAGGTCTGTCCAACGCTGGTCCGACCAAGCTGACTCCACACTCCAAGACTGCTTCCATCACGTGGACTGGGAGATGTTTCGTATTGCGTCAGACAACAACATTGACGAATACGCTGATACGGTGTGCGAGTTCATTAGAACGTGCGTTGAAGATGTCGTTCCCATAGCAACGATTAAAACATTCCCTAACCAGAAACCGTGGATTGATGGCAGCATTCGTGTGAAACTGAAGGCACGAACCACTGCTTTTAATCAGGGCAAGGTGTCTGGTAACATGGCTGAATACAAACAGTGCAGCTATTCCCTCCGCAAGGCTATCAAACAAGCTAAGCGCCAGTACAGAGACAAAGTAGAATCTCAATTCAACGGCTCAGACACAAGAGGTATGTGGCAGGGTCTACAGTCAATCACGGACTACAGGAAGAAACCCAGCCCAGTCACGGACCAGGATGTCTTGCTCCCAGGCAGACTAAATAACTTTTTGCCCGCTTTGAGGACAATACAGTGCCACTGACACGGCCTGCAACGGAATCATGCGGTCTCTCCTTCACTGCAGCCGAAGTGAGTAAGACATTTAAACGTGTTAACCCTCGCAAGGCTGCAGGCCCAGACGGCATCCCCAGCCGCGCCCTCAGAGCATGCGCAGACCAGCTGGCCGGTGTGTTTACGGACATATTCAATCAATCCCTATACCAGTCTGCTGTTCCCACATGCTTCAAGAGGGCCACCATTGTTCCTGTTCCCAAGAAAGCTAAGGTAACTGAGCTAAACGACTACCGCCCCGTAGCACTCACTTCCGTCATCATGAAGTGCTTTGAGAGACTAGTCAAGGACCATATCACCTCCACCCTACCTGACACCCTTGACCCACTCCAATTTGCTTACCGCCCAAATAGGTCCACAGACGATGCAATCTCAACCACACTGCACACTGCCCTAACCCATCTGGACAAGAGGAATACCTATGTGAGAATGCTGTTCATCGACTACAGCTCGGCATTCAACACCATAGTACCCTCCAAGCTCGTCATCAAGCTCGAGACCCTGGGTCTCGACCCCGCCCTGTGCAACTGGGTACTGGACTTCCTGACGGGCCGCCCCCAGGTGGTGAGGGTAGGCAACAACATCTCCTCCCCGCTGATCCTCAACACTGGGGCCCCACAAGGGTGCGTTCTGAGCCCCCTCCTGTACTCCCTGTTCACCCACGACTGCGTGGCCATGCACGCCTCCAACTCAATCATCAAGTTTGCGGACGACACAACAGTGGTAGGCTTGATTACCAACAACGACGAGACGGCCTACAGGGAGGAGGTGAGGGCCCTCGGAGTGTGGTGTCAGGAAAATAACCTCACACTCAACGTCAACAAAACTAAGGAGATGATTGTGGACTTCAGGAAACAGCAGAGGGAACACCCCCATCCACATCGATGGAACAGTAGTGGAGAGGGTAGCAAGTTTTAAGTTCCTCGGCATACACATCACAGACAAACTGAATTGGTCCACTCACACAGACAGCATCGTGAGGAAGGCGCAGCAGCGCCTCTTCAACCTCAGGAGGCTGAAGAAATTCGGCTTGTCACCAAAAGCACTCACAAACTTCTACAGATGCACAATCGAGAGCATCCTGGCGGGCTGTATCACCGCCTGGTATGGCAACTGCACCGCCCTCAACCGTAAGGCTCTCCAGAGGGTAGTGAGGTCTGCACAACGCATCACCGGGGGCAAACTACCTGCCCTCCAGGACACCTACACCACCCGATGCTACAGGAAGGCCATAAAGATCATCAAGGACATCAACCACCCGAGCCACTGCCTGTTCACCCCGCTGTCATCCAGAAGGCGAGGTCAGTACAGGTGCATCAAAGCTGGGACCGAGAGACTGAAAAACAGCTTCTATCTCAAGGCCATCAGACTGTTAAACAGCCACCACTAACATTGAGTGGCTACTGCCAACACACTGTCAATGACACTGACTCTACTCCAGCCACTTTAATCATGGGAATTGATGGGAAATGATGTAAATATATCACTAGCCACTTTAAACAATGCTACCTTATATAATGTTACTTACCCTACATTGTTCATCTCATATGCATACGTTGATACTGTACTCTATATCATCGACTGCATCCTTATGTAATACATGTATCACTAGCCACTTTAACTATGCCACTTGGTTTACATACTTATCTCATATCTATATACTGTACTCGATATCATCTACTGTATCTTGCCTATGCTGCTCTGTACCATCACTCATTCATATATCCTTATGTACATATTCTTTATCCCCTTACACTGTGATTGATTGATAGAAGTATCAAATAATGAAGAGACAACCCTCTTCACAGTAGTGCATCTCGACCCAGGTGAACACCACCCAGTAGAAAAGACAAGTGATCTGTTGTTTGGTCGCCTGTCTTGTCTAGTGCGTGTTGTTTACACTCGTTGTTTCCACTGATCTGAAGTAATATAGTATGAAGTCTGTGTAAAGCTTTAGTTTGATTGTTCTGTATATTTGTGGTTGATATTATATTGACACATGTGGAAAACATTTTAGTTCGCCACTGTCTTGTTTGTCTGCTTAGTTTCTCCACTTTATCCTTCCCACCTCATCTCATCAATCCTGTACAAACTTGACATTTCACTCATGGAGTAGGACAAGTTGTTGGCTGGTGCCTTTGCCCTGGTCTCCCTTCTCTCCCTTCTCCCCTTCTCTCCCTTCTCCCCTTCTCCCTTCTCTCCCTTCTCTCCCTTTTCCCTTCTCTCCCTTCTCCCCTTCTCCCCCTTCTCTCCCTTCTCCCCTTCTCTCCCTTCTCACCCTTCTCCCCTTCTCTCCCTTCTCTCCCTTCTCCCCTTCTCTCCCTTCTCTCCCTTCTCCCCTTCTCTCCCTTCTCCCCTTCTCTCCCTTCTCTCCCTTCTCCCCTTCTCTCCCTTCTCCCTTCTCCCCTTCTCTCCCTTCTCCCCTTCTCTCCCTTCTCTCCCTTCTCCCCTTCTCTCCCTTCTCCCCTTCTCTCCCTTCTCTCCCTTCTCCCCTTCTCTCCCTTCTCCCCTTCTCCCCTTCTCTCCCTTC
>NW_024609730.1:62500-87500 GCF_018296145.1 Oncorhynchus tshawytscha
ACACACACACACACACACACACACAGTGGATTCTTCTGCATACAAAGGAGTGATATATGAATCATGATTTTCCAGATAGAGGCCCCTATTCCATGAGCTTAATGTGTGCGTCATAAATGGCACCCTATTCCCTATTTAGTGCACTACTTCTGACCAGGGCTCTATGAGGGCGGTGGTCAAAAGTAGTGCATTATATAGGGAATAGGGTGCCTCTCTAATACCTCTCTATTCCTCCCAGTACCTCTATCTAATCAACCACTTAACTCTCCTCACCAGGGAAACCAGCCCACCATTTTTCTATCAAAGCCCAAATGAAACGAGAGGGAAAAGAAGCGCCCCAGGGATGCTATGTGCAATCTCATCATGTGAAATAGGTGCTCGTCTGCTCTGGCCTCTCGTATGTAGTTAACTGAAAATCCCATTACTGCCTTGACACCGAAATAACCAAAACAACACCCTCCCTCCCTCCTTTATTTTCTCTTCCTTTCTTCCCTCTACTCCCTCCCTTTAAACCTCTCTCTCTCCCCCTTCTCTCTCTCTTTTTCTCCCCTTCTCTCTCCCCCTTCTCTCTATCTCTCTCTCCCCTTCTCTCTCTCTCTCTCTCTCTCTCCCTCCCTCTCTCTCTTTCTCTCCCCTTCTCTCCCTCCTCTCTCTCTCTCTCTCTCTCTCTCTCTCTCTCTCTCTCTCCCTCCTCTCTCTATCTCCCTCTCTCTCTCTTTATCCCCTACCACTTCATCTTTCCACCCAAATATTGCTCCCAGCAGTATAAAACCTTTCAACAGGTATTGCCTTTATTCCAACCAGTGCCATTTGGGATGCAGACCAGGTGTGTTATAGTTCTGGCTGGCAAGGGGAAGTGTTTTATTGTGACACCACATAAAGCCTCATAATTTACTGCTCTCCGAGAGAAGCCAGTGTAGTGCTGATATCTTCAGCAGCACACATTCACCCCCCCAAATAAAATATCCTTTAAAACCAGAGATTAACATGCTTCTACAAAAAGGTGATGAAATCAAAAATAAGTTTGAGGGACTCTGCTATGTCTAGAATTCCTGTACGGTGTTGTGTTGAACTGCAAGTATTTGTTCTCTGTTAGGTAGCTGTTGATGTTTGCAGTGCTTAGTTCTTAGTATTGCATAAGCAAAACTGAGCCATTTAGAGGGTTGTTTCCAAAATGGTAGCCTATTCCCTTTATAGTGCACTACTTTTGACTTAGTCCATAGGGCTCTCAGCAAAAGTAGTGCACTATGTAGGGAATAGGGTGCCATTTGGGACCTAGTTTGTACTGACATCGAGCACAGCATGTCTTGATCCATTCCTGGAGCTAGGGAATGCCCTTTCTGTTCCAGCCCAGCACTAACACACCTGACAGCACTAATCAAGCAGTGCACCAGGCCCTGGATCAGTTCAACGAGGTGTGTAGTTACACTTCTGGGATGTGAAACTGAATCAAGCTGCACTGGAGAGAAGAGTGAGGGACATTTATATCATTTAAAAAAAACAGATCTAGTGTTATAGGCAGAAATTTTAACAGCCCTGTTATGACTCCAGCATACAAGGAACACATTAATTACACCACTCTGCAAGCTAATACCCGAGCTCTGAAGCAAGCTTCCAGAAAATTGGAACGGAAATGGCGCCACACCAAACTGGAAGTCTTCCGACTAGCTTGGAAAGACAGTACCGTGCAGTACCGAAGAGCCCTTACTGCTGCTCGATCATCCTATTTTTCTAACTTAATTGAGGAAAATAAGAACAATCCGAAATTCCTTTTTGATACTGTCGCAAAGCTAACTAAAAAGCAGCATTCCCCAAGAGAGGATGACTTTCACTTTAGCAGTGATAAATTCATGAACTTCTTTGAGGAAAAGATTATGATTATTAGAAAGCAAATTACGGACTCTTCTTTAAACCTGCGTATTCCTCCAAACCTCAGTTGTCCTGAGTCTGCACAACTCTGCCAGGACCTAGGATCAAGAGAGACGCTCAAGTGTTTTAGTACTATATCTCTTGACACAATGATGAAAATAATCATGGCCTCTAAACCTTCAAGCTGCATACTGGACCCTATTCCAACTAAACTACTGAAAGAGCTGCTTCCTGTGCTTGGCCCTCCTATGTTGAACATAATAAACGGCTCTCTATCCACTGGATGTGTACCAAACTCACTAAAAGTGGCAGTAATAAAGCCTCTCTTGAAAAAGCCAAACCTTGACCCAGAAAATATAAAAACTATCGGCCTATATCGAATCTTCCATTCCTCTCAAAGATTTTAGAGAAGGCTGTTGCTCAGCAACTCACTGCCTTCCTGAAGACAAACAATGTATACGAAATGCTTCAGTCTGGTTTTAGACCCCATCATAGCACTGAGACGGCACTTGTGAAGGTGGTAAATGACATTTTAATGGCATCGGACCGAGGCTCTGCATCTGTCCTCGTGCTCCTAGACCTTAGTGCCGCTTTTGATACCATCGATCACCACATTCTTTTGGAGAGATTGGAAACCCAAATTGGTCTACACGGACAAGTTCTGGCCTGGTTTAGATCTTATCTGTCGGAAAGATATCAATTTGTCTCTGTGAATGGTCTGTCCTCTGACAAATCAACTGTAAATTTCGGTGTTCCTCAAGGTTCCGTTTTAGGACCACTATTGTTCTCACTATATATTTTACCTCTTGGGGATGTTATTCGAAAACATAATGTAAACTTTCACTGCTATGCGGATGACACACAGCTGTACATTTCAATGAAACATGGTGAAGCCCCAAAATTGCCCTCGCTAGAAGCATGTGTTTCAGACATAAGGAAGTGGATGGCTGCAAACTTTCTACTATTAAACTCGGACAAAACAGAGATGCTTGTTCTAGGTCCCAAGAAACAAAGAGATATTCTGTTGAATCTGACAATTAATCTTAATGGTTGTACAGTCGTCTCAAATAAAACTGTGAAGGACCTCGGCGTTACTCTGGACCCTGATCTCTCTTTTGAAGAACATATCAAGACCATTTCAAGGACATCTTTTTTCCATCTACGTAACATTGCAAAAATCAGAAACTTTCTGTCCAAAAATGATGCAGAAAAATTAATCCATGCTTTTGTCACTTCTAGGTTAGACTACTGCAATGCTCTATTTTCCGGCTACCCGGATAAAGCACTAAATAAACTTCAGTTAGTGCTAAATACGGCTGCTAGAATCCTGACTAGAACCAAAAAATTTGATCATATTACTCCAGTGCTAGCCTCTCTACACTGGCTTCCTGTCAAAGCAAGGGCTGATTTCAGGGTTTTACTGCTAACCTACAAAGCATTACATGGGCTTGCTCCTACCTATCTCTCTGATTTGGTCCTGCCGTACATACCTACACGTACGCTACGGTCACAAGACGCAGGCCTCCTAATTGTCCCTAGAATTTCTAAGCAAACAGCTGGAGGCAGGGCTTTCTCCTATAGAGCTCCATTTTTATGGAACGGTCTGCCTACCCATGTCAGAGACGCAAACTCGGTCTCAACCTTTAAGTCTTTACTGAAGACTCATCTCTTCAGTGGGTCATATGATTGAGTGTAGTCTGGCCCAGGAGTGGGAAGGTGAACGGAAAGGCTCTGGAGCAACGAACCGCCCTTGCTGTCTCTGCCTGGCCGGTTCCCCTCTTTCCACTGGGATTCTCTGCCTCTAACCCTATTACAGGGGCTGGGTCACTGGCTTACTGGGGCTCTCTCATGCCGTCCCTGGAGGGGGTGCGTCACCTGAGTGGGTTGATTCACTGTTGTGGTCGTCCTGTCTGGGTTGGCGCCCCCTTGGGTTGTGCCGTGGCGGAGATCTTTGTGGGCTATACTCAGCCTTGTCTCAGGATGGTAAGTTGGTGGTTGAAGATATCCCTCTAGTGGTGTGGGGGCTGTGCTTTGGCAAAGTGGGTGGGGTTATATCCTTCCTGTTTGGCCCTGTCCGGGGTGACCTCGGATGGGGCCACAGTGTCTCCTGACCCCTCCTGTCTCAGCCTCCAGTATTTATGCTGCAGTAGTTTATGTGTCGGGGGGCTGGGGTCAGTTTGTTATATCTGGAGTACTTCTCCTGTCCTATTCGGTGTCCTGTGTGAATCTAAGTGTGCGTTCTCTAATTCTCTCCTTCTCTCTTTCTTTCTCTCTCTCGGAGGACCTGAGCCCTAGGACCTGAGCTCCAGGACTACCTGACATGATGACTCCTTGCTGTCCCCAGTCCACCTGGCCATGCTGCTGTTCCAGTTTCAACTGACCTGAGCCCTAGGACCATGCCCCAGGACTACCTGACATGATGACTCCTTGCTGTCCCCAGTCCACCTGGCCATGCTGCTGCTCCAGTTTCAACTTCCACCTGACTGTGCTGCTGCTCCAGTTTCAACTGTTCTGCCTTATTATTATTCGACCATGCTGGTCATTTATGAACATTTGAACATCTTGGCCATGTTCTGTTATAATCTCCACCCGGCACAGCCAGAAGAGGACTGGCCACCCCACATAGCCTGGTTCCTCTCTAGGTTTCTTCCTAGGGAGTTTTTCCTAGCCACCGTGCTTCTACACCTGCATTGCTTGCTGTTTGGGGTTTTAGGCTGGGTTTCTGTACAGCACTTTGAGATATCAGCTGATGTACGAAGGGCTATATAAATAAATTTGATTTGATTTGATTTTGATTTAATACGAAAGACTGTGTGTGTGTGTGCGTGTGCGTGTGTGTGCGTGTGCGTGTGCGTGTGCGTGTGTGTGTGTGTGTGTGTGCGTGTGCGTGTGTGTGTGTGTGTGTGTGTGTGTGTGTGTGTGTGTGTGTGTGTGTGTGTGTGTGCGTGCGTGCGCGCGTGTGTGCATGTGCATTGTGTGTTTGTTCATAAAGACCAATGAGTAAGAGGTGTATATATTTGAATATGTCCGTCTGGTTATCCTATAGTAACTGAATAGTTGGGTCATTGAGAGCTCCTCACGTGAAACATTCAGCTTCTGAAATCAAATCACCTTCAGTCGAACTAACAGGACGACAAGTCTGAATTTAACTTTGTTTACGTCCCGGATTGCACCATATTCTCTATCTAGTACACTACTTTCACCAGAGCCCTATTCTCTATCTAGTACACTACTTTCACCAAAGCTCTATTCCCTATCTAGTACACTACTTTCACCAGAGCCCTATTCTCTATCTAGTACACTACTTTCACCAGAGCCCTATTCCTATCTAGTACACTACTTTCACCAGAGCCCTATTCCCTATCCAGAGCCCTATTCCCTATCTAGTACACTACTTTCACTATTCCCTTTCACCAGAGCCCTATTCCCTATCTAGTACACTACTTTCACCAGAGCCCTATTCCTATCTAGTACACTACTTTCACCAGAGCCCTATTCCCTATCTAGTACACTACTTTCACCAGAGCCCTATTCCCTATCTAGTACACTACTTTCACCAAAGCCCAATTCCTATCTGTACTACTTTCACCAGAGCTCTATTCCTATCTAGTACACTACTTTCACCAGAGCCCTATTCCCTATTACACTACTTTCACCAAAGCCCAATTCTAGTACACTACTTTCACCAGAGCCCTATTCTCTATCTAGTACACTACTTTCACCAGAGCCCTATTCCCTATCTAGTACACTACATTCACCAGAGCTCTATTCTCTATCTAGTACACTACTTTCACCAGAACCATATTCTCTATCTAGTACACTACTTTCACCAGAGCTCTGAGTGTGCTATTTAGGGAATAGGGTGTAATTTGGAACATATATCTGGTTATGTTCTTCATGGTGGTTTTACATTGTCGTCCACTTCATTTCCAGAGCGAGAGACTCCACTTGAGTGTGTCCTTGATTACACCTGCTGTGACTTGTTACAACTACAGGGTGTATTAAAAGTCATGTGTAAGCTGCGGAAAGGTTTGAGTGTGTGTGTGTGTGTGTGTGTGTGTGTGTGTGTGTGTGTGTGTGTGTGTGTGTGTGTGTGTGTGTGTGTGTGTGTGTGTGTGTGTGTGTGTGTGTGTGTGTGTGTGTGTGTGCATATGTGCACCGATGTGTGTGTGTGTGTGCACGCGTACAGATGCATAATTGTGAACATATCTGTGTGTGATTGTGTTTCATACAGCGTTTTAAACCAGTATCCTCCTATAGAATCACTCCTCTGCTCGGTCTAGCAGTAGGTGATTCATGTTTCGTACAGCGTTTTAAACCAGTATCCTCCTATAGAATCACTCCTCTGCTCGGTCTAACAGTAGGTGATTCATGTTTCGTACAGCGTTTTAAACCAGTATCCTCCTATAGAATCACTCCTCTGCTCGGTCTAGCAGTAGGTGATTCATGTTTCGTACAGCGTTTTAAACCACCCTCCAGGTGTCGCCCATCTTCCCCATTATCCCCTGTGTGTTTATACCTGTGTTGTTCTCGTCTCCACCCCCCTCCAGGTGTCGCCCATCTTCTCCATTATCCCCTGTGTGTTTATACCTGTGTTGTTCTCGTCTCCACCCCCCTCCAGGTGTCGCCCATCTTCCCCATTATCCCCTGTGTGTTTATACCTGTGTTGTTCTCGTCTCCACCCCCCTCCAGGTGTCGCCCATCTTCCCCATTATCCCCTGTGTGTTTATACCTGTGCTGTTCTCGTCTCCACCCACCTCCAGGTGTCGCTCATCTTCCCCATTATCCCCTGTGTGTTTATACCTGTGTTTTCTGTCTCTGTTGCCAGTTTGTCTTGTATGTTCAAGCCTACCAGCCTTTTGTCTCAGCTCCTGTTTTCCCTAGTCTCTGTTTTTCTCATCCTCCAGGTTTTTGACCTTACCTGTCCTGACCCTGTTCCCGCTCGCCTGACCACTGCCTCTCCCTGACCCTGAGTCTGTCCTGTTCCTTTGATCCACCTCTGGATTACTGACCTCTGCCTGAACTGACCCTGAGCCTACCTGCCTTCCTGTACCTTGGCCTCTGCTCTGCATTATCAATCCCTGCCTGCCTTGACCTTTCGTTTGCCGGCTCCTGTGGTTACAAAACACATTGTTACTTCACACAGTCTGCACTTGGGTCTTCCCTTGACTCCTGATAGTACGAGCTGGCCATGACTGACACAGCAGACTTGGACCAGCTCAGCAATGCCATCACCTCCCAAGGAACCCTCATTGGTAGACACGAGGAGATGCATCAAGGTCTGATGGAAGGGGTCCAGGACGTGGCCGAACGTCACCACCCAGCATTGGTCGCTTTGCGGGAGCAATTTCGTGGGTTGCCTACTAGGCAGCCTACCATGATGGTAACCTCCCAGCCCTTCAGTTTCCCGGCTGGTAGCATCGCCGTCACCCCGGTTTCCCAGGAACCTCAGCTACGATAGAGATTCCAGAAACTGCCGGGACTTTCTCTCCCAGTGCTCCCTCGTTTTAGAGCTGCAGCCTTCTTTGTTCCCCTCGGGCCGCTCGAAGATTGTGTACATTATTATGCTGATGTCCGGGAGGGCCCTCGCCTGGGCCATGGCGGTATGGGAGCAACAATCCGCCATCTGCTTCAGTCTGGAGGTATTTGTGCCGGACTTGAGAGAGGTTTTTGAGGCTCCGGTGTCCAGGACAGAGGCTGCCCGGATGTTACCTCAGCTTCGGCAGGGCTCCCTCAGTGTGGCAGACTATGCGGTGGATTTCTGCACGCTGGCCGCGGATGGTACCTGGAACCCAGACGCGCTGTTCGACATGTTCCTGCACTGATTATTGCGGGGGTTAAGGACAAGCTTGCAGCCCGAGAACTAGGAGGGAAAAGAGGTCTGATTGCGTTCCCAATTGCTCACTCAAGGATCCCATCTTGCATCTGATGAGCTCAGGAAATCCCCGATAGGATCCGAGCTTACCTGAGTTCCTCCAAGAACCTCCGAAGACTGCTGAGTTGCCTCTTCCCGAGCCGATGCAGCTCGGCAGGGCTAGGCTGCGTCCAGCCGATCTTGTACACCGAATGAACACCCAGAGTTGTCTATATTGCGGTACTGTCGGTAATTATGTGTCTGCCTGTCCCTTCAAGAGACCCAACTCATTCGTTGGAGGGAGTTCTCTGGTGGGTCATAAAGATAATTATTCTTCTCCCCTTACTCGCCCCCTCTCCATGCCACCCTGCTGTGGGGCAACCAGTCCAAATCTCTCCAGGTACTCATCAACTCGGGGCCGATGTGAGTCTCATGGCCGTTACCCTGGTGTCCGAGCTGGGCATCCCCACTAAACCCCTCTCCATTATCATTCGTGTTAGAGCTTTGGACAGGCACTCTATAGGTCAGGTCACCCACCAGACCACCCTCGTCAACCTACGAGTGTCGAGGAACCAAAGCGAGATGATCCGATTCCTGATGATTGAGTCTCCGCAGGTTCCCATGGTTTTGGGATTCTCTTGGCTCCAACTACACAATCCCTCCATTGACTGGGATACTGGTGCCATCGTGGGCTGGAACCCGTCCTGCCACACTCTCTGCCTGAAATCAGCTCTGCCTGCCCCGGACCTCTCCGCCTGCCCTGGACCTCTCCGCCTGCCCTGGACCTCTCCGCCTGCCCCGGACCTCTCTGCCTGCCCCGGACCTCTCCGCCTGCCCCGGACCTCTCCACTTGCCCCGGACCTCTCCGCCTGCCCCGGACCTCTACGCCTGCCCCGGACCTCTCCGCCTGCTCCGCAGAGTACCAGGACCTCCGGGAGCGGTTCAGTAAGGCCAGGGCTACTTCTCTTCCGCAGCATCAACCGTTACCCAAGAAGGTCAAGCTTGAGGCGCTGGCATGCTGCTATAGTGCCACAGCTACTACCCAGGAAGCCGAGACCTTTCCCCCCCATTTCCAAGATCATTAGCCCCTTTGCTGCTCATCCTCTGTTGCCCCACCCCCTCGTATTTGTCCTACCTTTTCTCTGTCTAGAGTTATGTCTGACTGCCCCTTTTGTCCTGTTTCCAGTGTCTCCCTGTAGAATGACTCCTCTGCTCTGTCTAGCAGTAAGTGATTAATGGAGATGTGGTAAACAGTCACACTAAGGATTCATTTTGGAACTGACAACTTTTTATGTATAGCCTTTAAATGACTAATTAACAAATTAAATTGGGTGGCAGGTAGCCTAGTGGTTAGAGCATTGGGCCAGTAACCGAAAGGTCAAATTCCTGAGCTGACAAGGTACAAATGGGTCGTTCTGCCCCTGAACAAGGCAGTTAACCCACTGTTCCCCAGTAGGCCGTCATTGTAAATAAGAATGTGTTCTTAACTGACTTGCCTAGTTAAAAGTTAAATGTTAAAAATTAAATATAATTACTAGGTGCCTTGGATTGTGTCCTAAATTGTATTATATTCCCTGTGTAGTGCACTACTTTTGACCAGAGTGCTATGTGCCCTGTTCAACAGGAGAAGGAGGAGTGGGGTTGAAGGGGGTATGAGGGAGAACAGGGAGAACAGGGAGGATAGGAGGAGTGGGATTGAAGGGGGTATGAGGGAGAACAGGGAGGATAGGAGCAGTGGGATTGGAGGGGGTATGAGGGAGAACAGGGAGGATAGGAGGAGTGGGATTGAAGGGGGTATGAGGGAGAACAGGGAGGATAGGAGCAGTGGGATTGAACGGGTATTGGGAGAACAGGGAGGATAGGAGGAGTGGGATTGAAGGGGGATGAGGGAGAACAGGGGGTATGAGGGAGAACAGGGAGGATAGGAGGATTGAATTGAAGGGGGTGTGGAGGGAGAACAGGGAGGATAGGAGCAGTGGGATTGAAGGGGGTATGAGGGAGAACAGGGAGGATAGGAGGAGTGGGATTGAAGGGGGTATGAGGGAGAACAGGGAGGATAGGAGGATATGAGGGAGAACAGGGAGGATAGGAGCAGTGGGATTGAAGGGGGTATGAGGGAGAACAGGGAGGATAGGGCAGTGGGATTGAAGGGGGTATGAGGGGGGGAACAGGGAGGATTGAGGGAGAACAGGGAGGATAGTGGGATTGAAGGGGGTATGAGGGAGAACAGGGAGGATAGGAGGAGTGGGATTGAAGGGGGGTATGAGGGAGAACAGGGAGGATAGGAGCAGTGGGGAGGGGGTTGAAGGGGGTATGATGAGAGGGAGAACAGGGAGGATAGGAGGAGTGGGGTTGAAGGGGGTATGAGGGAGAACAGGGAGGATAGGGAGTGGGATTGAAGGGGGTATGAGGGAGAACAGGGAGGATAGGAGCATTGATGAGGGAGAACAGGGAGGATAGGAGCAGTGGGATTGAAGGGGTATGAGGGAGAGGGAGGGAGAACAGGGGGGATGTATGAGGGAGAACAGGGAGGAGCAGTGGGATTGAACAGGGAGGATTAGGAGGAGGGGATTGAAGGGGGTATGAGGGAGAACAGGGAGGATAGGAGAACAGGGGATAGGAGCAGTGGGATTGAAGGGGGTATGAGGGAGAACAGGGAGGAGGGTGTAGGAGCAGTGGGATTGAAGGGGGTATGAGGGAGAACAGGGAGGATAGGAGCAGGATAGGAGCAGTGGGATTGAAGGGGTATGAGGGAGAACAGGGAGGATAGGAGCAGTGGGATTGAAGGGGTATGAGGGAGAACAGGGAGGATGAGGGAGAACAGGGAGGATAGGAGGAGTGGGATTGAAGGGGGTATGAGGGAGAACAGGGAGGATAGGAGCAGTGGGATTGAAGGGGGTATGAGGGAGAACAGTGGGATTGAAGGGGGGAGGGAGAATAGGGGAGGATAGGAGCAGGGAGGGAGTGGGATTGAAGGGGGTATGAGGGAGAACAGGGAGGATAGGAGCAGTGGGATTGAAGGGGGTATGATGAGGGAGAACAGGGAGGATAGGAGCAGTGGGATTGAAGGGGGTATGAGGGAGAACAGGGAGGATAGGAGCAGTAGGAGCAGTGGGGGATTGATAGGAGCAGTGGGATTGAAGGGGGTATGAGGGAGGTAGGGGATTGAAGGGGGTATGAGGGAGAACAGGGAGGATAGGAGAACAGGGAGTGGGATTGAAGGGGTATGAGGGTATGAGGGAGAACAGGGAGGAACAGTGGGGGAGGGAGAACAGGGAGGGGGATTGAAGGGGGTATGAGGGAGAACAGGGAGGATAGGAGCAGTGGGATTGAAGGGGGTATGAGGGAGAACAGGGAGGATAGGAGCAGTGGGATTGAAGAAGGGGGGTATGAGGGAGAACAGGGAGGATAGGAGCAGTGGGATTGAAGGGGGTATGAGGGAGAACAGGGAGGATAGGAGCAGTGGGATTGAAGGGGGTATGAGGGAGAACAGGGAGGATAGGAGCAGTGGGATTGAAGGGGGGTAGAACAGGGAGGGAGAACAGGGAGGGGGATGAGGGAGAGGAGGATTGAGGATGAGGGAGAACAGGGAGGATAGGAGCAGTGGGATTGAAGGGGTATGAGGGAGAACAGGGAGGATAGGAGCAGTGGGATTGAATGGAGTATTGAACAGGGAGGATAGGAGCAGTGGGATTGAGGTGGGAGAACAGGGAGGATAGGAGCAGTGGGATTGAAGGGGGTATGTGGGAGAACAGGGAGGATAGGAGCAGTGGGATTGAAGGGGGTATGAGGGAGAACAGGGAGGACAGGAGGAGTGAGGTTGACGGAGGTGGGGAGAACGGAGGACGATTGGAAGAGTGGGGTTGATGGGGGTGTGGTAGAAGGCATGCGTTTGTAGATTGAAAACATGACACCGTGGTCGGTGATTTAGCGAGCTTTCCAACAGACTGCAGCCCAAGAAAGAAAAGGAGCGGACTTGGAGTTTAAAAGAGAAGAGAACAGAGGGAAGAGAGGCAGAGTGTTTTTAATTTTTCACCAAGGGGCCTTGCAGTTCTAATTGGTACTGCATAAGTGCTGCTTAATGCATTTGGCCAAGTCTCAAATGGCACCGTATTCCCTTTGTAGTGCACAACTTATAACCAGTAGTGCACTATGAAGTGAATAGAGTGCAATTTGGGACATAATTTGCTTGTATCTCAAGAAGTGGAGAGGTTATTATCAGTCAAGGTCTGAAGTCCCTTAAAGTGGAACTGACAGCTTTATAACTACTCTGCAGGTATAAAACATGTCAAATTCCCAATTTATGCTACTAAACCAACCTGATAAGATGTTTTAGAAATGGGTTCTATTTGACTCAGTGGTCCGTGATGAACACTAAAGCATTGTTGGCAGAATACTGTGGATGGATGCAGTTCAATGCATGATTCATATAATACATTTAATACCAACAAATGTCTTGGTTGTCCCAAAAATATTGCTATCAGGTTGTAAATCACAGCTGGCCTGGTACATTGTTTGCTCCCTCCATTCGGGATGCACAGTTCAATGACTCAATATTTTGAAGAAAAAATACAGACAAATGTAACTGAGGCTAAGAATGTCAATACAATCAAACAAGGCAATGATCACAAGTCAGTCTCAATGTGGCAAATAGGCTAGCGCATTCATTTAAGCAGCTATTTATTTAGCTTAAAACACAGAGCCTAACGTTAGCTAGCTGCTGGGAGGATGTCATGTCATTGGAGGAGCGGTTGAGTAACCGACACTCCCCCCTCAAATCATTTTTCGGTGGATACAGCTCACGATGCCGTTATCATTTATCAGCTAGCAAGAAAATGCGAATCATTTGAAGTTATGCTGAATGACTTGACTGTTAGATGTCTAGCACATCTCTTGCGTTTGTAAACTCACTCTTGCTATCTACTCCGATTTCAGAGCACTCTGAGTGTGTGCCAGAGCGCAGAATAACTGATGAATTTCTGAACATGCAAAACCTGCTGAAAATGGCCGGTGTCAGTAAACGTTGGCGGAAAAAGTCATTACAATGTTTCCAGCAGGGCGGTTAGTCTACGTCCTAGATGACACTAACCAGTCCTAGATGACACTAACCAGTCCTAGATGACACTAACCAGCCCTAGATGACATTAACCAGCCCTAGATGACACTAACCAGTCCTAGATGACACTAACCAGCCCTAGATGACATTAACCAGCCCTAGATGACACTGACCAGCCCTAGATGACATTAACCAGCCCTAGAAGACATTAACCAGCCCTAGATGACACTAACCAGCCCTAGATGACATTAACCAGCCCTAGATGACATTAACCAGCCCTAGATGAAACTGACCAGCCCTAGATGACATTAACCAGCTCTGTTACACTGACCAGCCCTAGATGACATTAACCAGCCCTAGATGACACTGACCAGCCCTAGATGACATTAACCAGCCCTAGATGACACTAACCAGCTCTGTTACACTGACCAGCTCTGTTACACTGACCAGCCCTAGATGACACTAACCAGCCCAAAATGACACTGACCAGCTCTGTTACACTGACCAGTCCTAGATGACACTGACCAACTCTGTTACACTGACCAGCCCTAGATGACACTAACCAGCCCTAGATGACACTAACCAGCCCTAGATGACACTGACCAGCCCTAGATGACACTGACCAGCCCTAGATGACACTGACCAGCCCGAGATGACATTAACCAGCTCTGTTACACTGACCAGCCCTAGATGACATTAACCAGCTCTGCTACACTGACCAGCCCTAGATGACATTAACCAGCTCTGTTACACTGACCAGCCCTAGATGACATTAACCAGCTCTGTTACACTGACCAGCTCTGTTACACTGACCAGCCCTAGATGACATTAACCAGCTCTGTTACACTGACCAGCCCTAGATGACACTAACCAGCCCTAGATGACACTGACCAGCCCTAGATGACACTGACCAGCCCTAGATGACACTGACCAGCCCGAGATGACATTAACCAGCTCTGTTACACTGACCAGCCCTAGATGACATTAACCAGCTCTGTTACACTGACCAGCCCTAGATGACATTAACCAGCTCTGCTACACTGACCAGCCCTAGATGACATTAACCAGCTCTGTTACACTGACCAGCTCTGTTACACTGACCAGCCCTAGATGACATTAACTGACCAGCTCTGTTACACTGACCAGCCCTAGATGACATTAACCAGCTCTGTTACACTGACCAGCTCTGTTACACTGACCAGCCCTAGATGACATTAACCAGCTCTGCTACACTGACCAGCCCTAGATGACATTAACCAGCTCTGTTACACTGACTAGCTCTGTTACACTGACCAGCCCTGGATGACATTAACCAGCTCTGTTACACTGACCAGCTCTGTTACACTGACCAGCTCTGTTACACTGACCAGCTCTGTTACACTGACCAGCTCTGTTACACTGACCAGCCCTAGATGACACTGACCAGCTCTGTTACACTGACCAGCCCTAGATGACACTGACCAGCTCTGTTACACTGACCAGCCCTAGATGACATTAACCAGCTCTGCTACACTGACCAGCTCTGTTACACTGACCAGCTCTGTTACACTGACCAGCCCTAGATGACATTAACCAGCTCTGTTACACTGACCAGCTCTGTTACATTGACCAGCTCTGTTACACACTGACCAGCCCTAGATGACACTGACCAGCTCTGTTACACTGACCAGCCCTAGATGACACTGACCAGCTCTGTTACACTGACCAGCCCTAGATGACACTGACCAGCTCTGCTACACTGACCAGCTCTGTTACACTGACCAGCTCTGTTACACTGACCAGCTCTGCTGACACTGACCAGCTCTGTTACACTGACCAGCTCTGCTACACTGACCAGCTCTGTTACACTGACCAGCTCTGTTACACTGACCAGCCCTAGATGACACTGACCAGCTCTGTTACACTGACCAGCCCTAGATGACACTGACCAACTCTGTTACACTGACCAGCTCTGCTACACTGACCTGCTCTGTTACACTGACCAGCTAGGCTACACTGACCAGCTCTGTTACACTGACCAGCTCTGTTACACTGACCAGCCCTAGATGACATTAACCAGCCCTAGATGACACTGACCAGCCCTAGATGACATTAACCAGCCCTAGATGACACTAACCAGCTCTGTTACACTGACCAGCTCTGTTACACTGACCAGTCCTAGATGACACTGACCAACTCTGTTACACTGACCAGCCCTAGATGACACTAACCAGCCCTAGATGACACTAACCAGCCCTAGATGACACTGACCAGCTCTGATGACACTGACCAGCCCTAGATGACACTGACCAGCCCTAGATGACACTGACCAGCCCTAGATGACACTGACCAGCCCGAGATGACATTAACCAGCTCTGTTACACTGACCAGCCCTAGATGACATTAACCAGCTCTGCTACACTGACCAGCCCTAGATGACATTAACCAGCTCTGTTACACTGACTAGCTCTGTTACACTGACCAGCCCTAGATGACATTAACCAGCTCTGCTACACTGACCAGCTCTGTTACACTGACCAGCCCTGGATGACATTAACCAGCTCTGTTACACTGACCAGCTCTGTTACACTGACCAGCTCTGTTACACTGACCAGCTCTGCTACACTGACCAGCTCTGTTACACTGACCAGCTCTGCTACACTGACCAGCTCTCTTACACTGACCAGCTCTGTTACACTGACCAGCTCTGTTACACTGACCAGCTCTGTTACACTGACCAGCTCTGTTACACTGACCAGCTCTGTTACACTGACCAGCTCTGTTACACTGACCAGCTCTGTTACACTGACCAGCTAGATGACACTGACCAGCTCTGTTACACTGACCAGCCCTAGATGACACTGACCAGCTCTGTTACACTGACCAGCCCTAGATGACACTGACCAGCTCTGTTACACTGACCAGCCCTAGATGACATTAACCAGCTCTGCTACACTGACCAGCTCTGTTACACTGACCAGCTCTGTTACACTGACCAGCCCTAGATGACATTAACCAGCTCTGCTACACTGACCAGCTCTGTTACACTGACCAGCTCTGCTACACTGACCAGCTCTGTTACACTGACCAGCTCTGCTACACTGACCAGCTCTGCTACACTGACCAGCTCTGTTACACTGACCAGCTCTGTTACACTGACCAGCTCTGCTACACTGACCAGCTCTGTTACACTGACCAGCTCTGCTACACTGACCAGCTCTGTTACACTGACCAGCTCTGCTACACTGACCAGCTCTGCTACACTGACCAGCTCTGTTACACTGACCAGCTCTGTTACACTGACCAGCCCTAGATGACACTGACCAGCTCTGTTACACTGACCAGCCCTAGATGACACTGACCAGCTCTGTTACACTGACCAGCTCTACACTGACCTGCTCTGTTACACTGACCAGCTCTGTTACATTGACCAGCTCTGTTACACTGACCAGCTCTGTTACACTGACCAGTTCTGTTACACTGACCAGCTCTGCAACACTGACTAGCTCTGTTACACTGACCAGCTCTGCTACACTGACCTGCTCTGTTACTCTGACCAGCTCGGCTACACTGACCAGCTCTGTTACATTAACCAGCTCTGTTACACTGACCAGCTATGTTACACTGACCAGCTCTGTTACACTGACCAGCTCTGCTACACTGACCAGCTCTGTTACACTGACCAGCTCTGTTACACTGATCAGCTTTGTTACACTGACCAGCTCTGCTACACTGACCAGCTCTGTTACACTGACCAGCTCTGCTACACTGACCAGCTCTGTTACACTGACCAGCTCTGTTACACTGACCAGCTCTGTTACACTGACCAGCCCTAGATGACATTAACCAGCTCTGCTACACTGACCAGCTCTGCTACACTGACCAGCTCTGTTACACTGACCAGCTCTGCTACACTGACCAGCTCTGCTACACTGACCAGCTCTGCTACACTGACCAGCTCTGCTACACTGACCAGCTCTGCTACATTGACCAGCTCTGCTACATTGACCAGCTCTGCTACATTGACCAGCTCTGCTACACTGACCAGCTCTGCTACATTGACCAGCTCTGCTACACTGACCAGCTCTGCTACACTGACCAGCTCTGCTACACTGACCAGCTCTACATTAACCAGCTCTGCTACATTGACCAGCTCTGCTACATTGACCAGCTCTGTACACTGACCAGCTCTGCTACATTGACCAGTCTGCTACATTGACCAGCTCTGCTACACTGACCAGCTCTGCTACACTGACCAGCTCTTACACTGACCAGCTCTGATACATTGACCAGCTCTGCTACTGACCAGCTCTGCTACATTGACCAGCTCTGCTACATTGACCAGCTCTGCTACACTGACCAGCTCTGCTACATTGACCAGCTCTGCTACATTGACCAGCTCTGCAGTACACTGACCAGCTCTGCTACACTGACCAGCTCTGCTACATTAACCAGCTCTGCTACATGACCAGCTCTGCACATTGACCAGCTCTGCTACATTGACCAGCTCTGCTACATTGACCAGCTCTGCTACATAGGTCAAGTAAAATTGTCAGAGTGAGGTGTTCCTCTGCAGTAGCTAGCGAGCTAGCCAACTTTAGCCAGTTACCTTTGATTATTGACTGCTGTTGAGAAGAATGCTTGGAAACCCTACTCCTCGGATAGGTCTAGTGTCAGTCTGCAGTGTAAATCGGAGAGTCTGAAACCCTCTGAATGTATGTAAGGATGGTCTGACAACACTCTGAATGTATGTAAGGACGGTCTGACAACGCTCTGAATGTATGTAAGGACGGTCTGACAACCCTCTGAATGTATGAAAGGACGGTCTGACAACGCTCTGAATGTATGAACGGACGGTCTGACAACGCTCTGAATGTATGAACGGACCCTGTATATGGCGTTGAGCAGGAGAGTTCCCATTCAGTTGTCAAAACGTGGGTTGGTTGGGACAGCATGGATTGGCAGGCTGCTGCAGCAGAAGGAGCAAGCTACTATTCACCATCGTTTATCAGTTCCTTTTTGACGGCCAGCTAATGGGGTTAAGGGTTTATCTAATGTTCCCTCGATAGATTTTAGCTCATCTCACTCTGGCTAGCATTAGTTGTTGTTCTTGTTGTTGTTGATGTGTATAACTGAGGTAGAGAGTCTACCTGTTCATGGTTGTTTGATCAATAGGACTGTAAAGTTCCCACATGTAAGAGGACTCCTGTGGTATTTACATTACTGCAGAAACACTTTCAGGTGTATTTTGTGTCTTTTGGTGAATGTTTTCTAATGATCTGAAGTCACGCTGTGCTGCTGCCCCTGCCTGAAACACACAGTCCAGTTCATAGTGAATGAGGACAGGCCCTACTGCCTGTAAACACACAGTCCAGTTCATAGTGAATGAGGACAGGCCCTACTGCCTGTAAAAACACACAGTTCAGTTCATAGTGAATGAGGACAGGCCCTACTGCCTGGAAACACACAGTCCAGTTCATAGTGAATGAGGACAGGCCCTACTGCCTAGAAACACACAGTCCAGATCATAGTGAATGAGGACAGGCCCTACTGCCTGGAAACACACAGTCCAGTTCATAGTGAATGATGACAGGCCCTACTGCCTGGAAACACACAGTCCAGATCATAGTGAATGAGGACAGGCCCTACTGCCTGGAAACACACAGTCCAGATCATAGTGAATGAGGACAGGCCCTACTGCCTGTAAACACACAGTCCAGATCATAGTGAATGAGGACAGGCCCTACTGCCTGGAAAAACACACAGTCCAGATCAAAGTGAATGAGGACAGGCCCTACTGCCTGTAAACACACAGTCCAGTTCATAGTGAATGAGGACAGGCCCTACTGCCTGGAAACACACAGTCCAGTTCAAAGTGAATGAGGACAGGCCCTACTGCCTGAAACACACAGTCCAGATCATAGTGAATGAGGACAGGCCCTACTGCCTGTAAACACACAGTCCAGATCAAAGTGAATGAGGACAGGCCCTACTGCCTGGAAACACACAGTCCAGATCATAGTGAATGAGGACAGGCCCTACTGCCTGGAAACACACAGTCCAGTTCATAGTGAATGAGGACAGGCCCTACTGCCTGTAAACACACAGTCCAGATCATAGTGAATGATGACAGGCCCTACTGCCTGTAAACACACAGTCCAGTTCATAGTGAATGAGGACAGGCCTGTGAGGCAAATGGCTTATTTGCATATAGGCCTACTGTAGCTCTGATTGGCTATGGTGATGCAGTCTGCGTAGACTCAGGTCCTGGATGAGACAGATGTTTTTATTAGGTTTTATTTACTGAAGTGTTTATTAATTATCCAAACGCATGGCCGCTTTCCCACTCTACATTGCTATAACATTTTCACAACTGTCTTCATGTACGTAATTCCCAAACGGTCTATGAAGTTCGGAAAATGTGAAAATGACATATCTAAATGATCGCTTGTCAGAAAATGTCGTTTTTTTTTTACTAAAATGTGATATTCTCCCTGAGGGACAGATTAATTAGAGTTCATGTTACTGGAACGCTGCCAGCTCCACTTTAAAGTTGCACTACGCAGAAATCGATCCACCATTTTCTGGATGCTAAAATTCTAAACGTTCAATTCAGTTTATGTGAGAAAACAAGCAAGAATAGTGAATATGAATGAATAGTGAATATGAATGAATAGTGTAGAAAATCATTGTACGTCTAAACCGTTGTGAAATAGATTTTCCAAAACCAAAAATATTGTATTTTAAGCTGTTTAAAGCTGGTGTACAAAACCGAAAGTAAAAGTTGAGAACATGAGGCATAGAAATACTGCACATAGAACGGATCTACAGCTTCTTAGACTTGCTTTCAATGAGAATGACAGATCGATAACACATTTCTATGTGAATTTGGTCAGGTCGCCTCACAGCAGCTTTAGAACACATGTATGAGCCTTTCGTACGCCAAACACAATGCATAAGGCTATACATGTAGTTTAGTGAATATTTAACAGGCTGATATATGCAGGACCATGTCCCTCAGTGCCCCTCTGTTCTACATAAAGCAGGCAGTTAGGAGACAGAGCAGCGCTAATGGAAGATGATATGATATGAATCTCCCTTTGTGTGTGTGTGTGTGTGTGTGTGTGTGTGTGTGTGTGTGTGTGTGTGTGTGTGTGTGTGTGTGTGTGTGTGTGTGTGTGTGTGTGTGTGTGCGTGCGTGTGTGTGTGTGTATAATGGGAGAGATGATATGATATGAACCTGCCGGTCGCCCGCTGTCACTAAAACTAATTAACCCCCATGTCCTCACTCAGTCATTGATGGGATAAGCACACACACACACACACAAACACACACATACACACACACAGAAACCGCAGCTCTGAATGTGTGTGTACCCATGTCTGTATGAATCCCATGGCGAAGCCACGGTTCACTGAGCGCCGTCGTAACAGCGATAAAAGCACAGTTTGTTGCTGATGAAGGAAACTGATGTCCTTGGAAGAACACTCCACTCAACATAAATCAGAGATAGCATAGATATACACTAACTAGAAGAGACCCGCTTCATTTAGCCCCGTAGCCTGCTAACCAGATCCAGTTTCGCACTTGTTCCAAATGTATGACACGAGAAGGCCATGATTATCTGTTCAGTTTTAAAATCTTGGTTTGCAAAGTACCAAACTCCAACTGATAGCGCTATTGGGAAGACATCAATGAAGAGTCGTTGATTCATTCTCTTTGAGTGACAGTGACATTTTCAGTCAAGGATATAGTCTGTTTCTGATTGATAATAGACGATAACCAGTATATCTGACATTCAAAAAAGTGTATTTTATGCATTTAGTTAAATAGATCCTCGTACACTGTAGAGAGCAGTTCCTAAATATCCCAGTCCATTGTCTTTGGTGTGAGCACGGCCCATTTGACTCCATTCATCTTTCAGCTGCATGATATCATAGAGAACAACGAGACCTAATGAGTTAAACCAATAATGAAGGAGACGGAAGCTTAACAGTCTTAAATCATCCTCTCTAATGATCCTCTTTCTGAAGAAGGAGAAATCCATGTCCACATCACAAACGGCATCCTATTCCCTTATATAGTGCAGCACATTTGACCAGAGCTCTTTGACCCCAATGGGTCCTGGTCCAATGTAGTGTACTATGGAGGGAATAGAATGCCATTTGGAACTGACCCATTAATAACACCTCCTGGTAGACATGACTCAGCTGTATTGTGTTTCATATCGGAAATGAGGAGCAACAAGAAAAGAAAAGAAGAAAGAAAGAAAGAAAGAAAGAAAGAAAGATAGAAAGAAAGAAAGAAAGATAGAAAGAAAGATAGAAAGAAAGATAGAAAGGAGAGAAAGAGAGAAAGAGAGAAAGAGTGTCACGCCCTGGACTTAGTATTTTGTGTTTATATATTTATTTGGTCAGGCCAAATAAATATGTGTTTATATATGGGGGTTTTTCGTAGGTTTTGGGATTGTGGCTTAGTGGGGGTTCTAGCAAGTCTATGGTTGCCTGAGGCGGTTCTCAATCAGAGGCAGGTGATTCTCGTTGTCTCTGATTGGGAACCATATTTAGGCAGCCATATTCTTTGAGTGTTTCGTGGGTGATTGTTCCTGTCTCTGTGTTAGTTGTCACCAGATAGGCTGTTTAGGTTTTCACGTTCCGTTTGTTGTTTTTGTATTTGTCGTGTTTTTTTTCATTTATTAAACATGTATCGATTTAACCACGCTGCATTTTGGTCCGACTCTCCTTCAACGGAAGAAAACCGTAACAAAGAGAGAGAGAAAGAGAGAAAGAGAGAGAGAAAGGAGAGAAAGGAGAGAAAGAGAGAAAGAGAGAGAAAGAAAGGAGAGAAAGGAGAGAAAGAGAGAAAGAGAGAGAAAGAAAGGGTGGAATAAAAGAGCGAGAGAGTGAAAACGAAGAAGAAGAAAATCCATTCCAATTAAACAGGGGTATGAAGAATGGAATGGTTTTAGCCTGCATTCATCCCTGGAGAGTTCACTACTCTCTAAAGAAGCTGTGTGTGTGTGTGTGTGTGTGTGTGTCTGTGTCTTCCTGTTTGTGTGTGTCTGTGTCTTCCTGTTGTGTGTGTGTGTGTGACTGTGTGTGTCTGTGTCTTACTGTGTGTGTGTGTGTGTGTGTGTGTCTGTGTGTGTGTGTGTGTGTGTGTGTGTGTGTGTGTGTGTGTGTGTGTGTGTGTGTGTGTGTGTGTGTGTGTGTCTTACTGTGTGTGTGTGTGTGTGTGTCTGTGTCTTACTGTTTGTGTGTGTGTGACTGTGTGTGTGTGTGTGTGACTGTGTGTGTGTGTGTGACTGTTTGTGTGTGTGTGACTGTGTGTGTGTGTGTGAGGTCATTAGAAGTGTGCATGAAGTGAATTTCAACCATATGGTTATTCAATATGACCAGTGTTTAACAGGGTCATTATGACACGTTTCATGGCTCTCTGGTGGAAACTCTACCAGAGCTGTAAATGTGCTGTAACTTCCTGCTTCAAGATCCACTCCTGATGCAAGATGATGTTTGTTGGGTTAAATACATGCGTCACAAATGTTACCCTATACCCTATATAGTGCACTACTTTAGTCCTGTATGGGTACTGGTCAGAAATAGTGCACTGTATAGGGAATAAGCTGTTATTTGGAAAGATATAACCGATGTTGGTTGAGTACATCTGTTGAAATTATATTTATTTAAAAAAATATATAATTCTGACAAGATGGACAATTATTTGTTTGTTATGACAAGAACAGCTGTTCAACGTGTTGTTGCATTGAACACTGCATCGGACAACGTTTTGCCTGTTCGTTTCAGAGCCATTCATACACCAATCACAGGTTCCTTTAACAGAAAACACTGTCACTGACAACCAATCAATCACTAAACCACAAATACATGTTTTCTGAAAAGCATCGTCAATGCATTATTTAAGAATCAACGTCTGTATAATTATCTTTTAAAGTCCACAAATGGATGAACCAATCCTAGATTTTACCTATAATGCAATTTTCTCTGCTGTTGGTAATTCCAGGTTGTTTCCTTCCCTCCCACCTGTGTGTCCATAGATCAACAGACGGAGTAGAGCACCGGGATGGAGAGGAACGTTTAGCTGTGGTGAAAATGAAAGACGCACATGGGCTGAGCCACATCCACTCTGCTGTTAACAGTGTTGTTAGACCAGGTAGATCCACATCCAGTCTGCTGTTAACAGTGTTGTTAGACCAGGTAGAGCCACATCCAGTCTGCTGTTAACAGTGTTGTTAGACCAGGTAGAGCCACATCCAGTCTGCTGTTAACAGTGTTGTTAGACCAGGTAGCTGCCACATCCAGTCTGCTGTTCTGTTGTTAACAGTGTTGTTAGACCAGGTAGACCAGAGCCACATCCAGTCTGCTGTTAACAGTGTTGTTAGACCAGGTAGAGCCACATCCAGTCTGCTGTTAACAGTGTTGTTAGACCAGGTAGAGCCACATCCAGTCTGCTGTTAACAGTGTTGTTAGACCAGGTAGAGCCACATCCAGTCTGCTGTTAACAGTGTTGTTAGACCAGGTAGAGCCACATCCAGTCTGCTGTTAACAGTGTTGTTAGACCAGGTAGAGCCACATCCACTCTGCTGTTAACAGTGTTGTTAGACCAGGTAGAGCCACATCCAGTGTTGTTAGACCAGGTAGCCACATCCACATCCAGTCTGCTGTTAGACCAGGTGTTGTTAGACCAGTTAGACCAGAGCCACATCCAGTCTGCTGTTAACAGTGTTGTTAGACCCAGGTCCAGTCTGCCACATCCAGGTCTGCTGTTAACAGTGTTGTTAGACCAGGTAGAGCCACATCCAGTCTGCTGTTAACAGTGTTGTTAGACCAGGTAGAGCCACATCCAGTCTGCTGTTAACAGTGTTGTTAGACCAGGTAGAGCCACATCCAGTCTGCTGTTAACAGTGTTGTGTCTGCTGTTAACAGACCAGGTAGAGCCACATCCAGTCTGCTGTTAACAGTGTTGTTAGACCAGGTAGAGCCACATCCAGTCTGCTGTTCTGCTGTTAGACCAGGTAGAGCCCATCCAGTCTGCTGTTAGACCAGGTAGAGCCACATCCAGTCTGCTGTTAACAGTGTTGTTAGACCAGGTAGAGCCACATCCAGTCTGCTGTTAACAGTGTTGTTAGACCAGGTAGTGCCACATCCAGTCTGCTGTTAGACCAGGCCACATCCAGTGTTTGTTAGACCAGGTAGAGCCACATCCAGTCTGCTGTTAACAGTGTTGTTAGACCAGGTAGAGCCACATCCAGTCTGTTAACTGTTAGACCAGTCCAGTCTGCTGTTAACAGTGTTGTTAGACCAGGTAGAGCCACATCCAGTCTGCTGTTAACAGTGTTGTTAGACCAGGTAGAGCCACATCCAGTCTGCTGTTAACAGTGTTGTTAGACCAGGTAGAGCCACATCCAGTCTGCTGTTAACAGTGTTGTTAGACCAGGTAGAGCCACATCCAGTCTGCTGTTAACAGTGTTGTTAGACCAGGTAGAGCCACATCCACTCTGCTGTTAACAGTGTTGTTAGACCAGGTAGAGCCACATCCAGTCTGCTGTTAGACCAGTGTTTGTTAGACCAGGTAGAGCCACATCCAGTCTGCTGTTAACAGTGTTGTTAGACCAGGTAGAGCCACATCCAGTCTGCTGTTAACAGTGTTGTTAGACCAGGTAGAGCCACATCCACTCTGCTGTTAACTGTGTTGTTAGACCAGGTAGAGCCACATCCACTCTGCTGTTAACAGTGTTGTTAGACCAGGTAGAGCCACATCCAGTCTGCTGTTAACAGTGTTGTTAAACCAGGTAGATTCTCCTCCTGTAATTGGCTCCTATGGCTTCTATCCTGAAAGTCACTCTGCATCACGCTACATTGCCATTAGGTTAATGGACTCCCTTCAGTACCTCCAATCAAGTAGTTATTACACCTGTAGGACATTATAGGTCTAGTTTTATGTATCAACTATCCCCGTCTGTACTATACAGCCAGTCCAGAGAACACATTTACAGCTGATACCTGATCTGAGAGAACTAGCATGATGGATACCTGTCCTTTGGTAATGCTAAGAGTCTATTGGAGTGTGTGTGTGTGTGTGTGTGTGTGTGTGTGTGTGTGTGTGTGTGTGTGTGTGTGTGTGTGTGTGTGTGTGTGTGTGTGTGTGTGTGTGTGTGTGTGTGTGTGTGTGTCTGTGTGTGTGTGTGTGTCTGTGTGTGTGTGTGTCTGTCTGTGTGTCTGTC